>NW_028325259.1:0-182761 GCF_987193195.1 Phasianus colchicus | reverse complement strand
CTTCTTTCCTTTAGCTCCCCTTTGGGTATCGAAAGGCTGTTACCAGGTCACCTCGGAGCCTTCACTTCTCCGGGCTGAACAGCCCCAGCTCTCTCAACCTGTCCTCACAGGTGAGGTGTTTGATCCTTTGGTTCTTCTTTTTTTTTTTTCCTTGTGGCCGTCCTCTGCATGTGCTCCAACGGGTCCATGTCTCTTCTGCACTGAGGGCTCTTCATATGGACGCAGTACTCCAGGTGAGGCCTCTTCAGCACAGAGCAGAGGGGCAGGATCACCTCTTTTCACCTGCTGACCGCACATCTTTTGGTGCAGCCCAGGATGTGGCTGGTTTTCTGGGCTGGGAGGGCACTTTGCTGGCTCGTGTACAGCTTGCCATCCACCAGCTCTTTTGGGACAGGCCTAGGCTCAGCCCTTTCATCCCCCAGCATGTATTGGTAGTGGGGGGTTCTCTTGTCCCAGGTACAAGACACTGCGCCTGGATTTGTTGAAGCTGATGAGGTTTGTCTGTGCCCGCTTCTCAAGCCTGTCTAGGTCCCCCTGGCTGGCATCCTGTCCCTCTGGCGTGTCGCTGCTCCCCACAGCTTGGTGTTGTCAGCAGGGTTTCTGAGGGTGCGCTCGATCCCGCTGGTGATGTCACTGACGAAGATATCGAAAAATCTCAGCCCCGGCACGGACCCCTTTGAGATGCCATTCATCACCGATCGCCATCCGGACACGGAGCCATCGGCTCCTGCACTCCCTCCTGCAGCCGGGTCTTTGTCCATTGAACAGTCCACCCATCGAATCCGTGTCCTTCCAATTTGGAAAAAAGGATGTTGCGGGGTATTGTGTCAAAGGCCTTACTGAAGTCCTGGTAGATGATATCAGTGGCTCTTCGCTTGTCTATTGATGTCTAGGGACACCATCACAGACAGCCAATGGATTAGTCAAGCAGGATTTACCCTTGGTCCTCTGGATGCTCCAACAGGTCCATGTCTTTTCTGCACTAAGGACTCTACATCTGGACACGATCCCTAGATATGGGATTATGTAGAATATGGTCTCAGATAAGGGAAACCACTTTACTTCAAGTCCTACAAGAGCTAATGAGAACTTTAGAAATCAAGTGGGAGTTCCATACTTGCTGGCACCCTCCTTCTTCAGGGAAAGTAGAATGAATCAATCAGATGCTGACAAAGCACTTGTCAAAATGCATTTTAGAGACCAAATGACCATGGACAAAGCGTTTACCTTTAGCCCTTCTCAGAATACGAACCGCTCCCAGAAAAGACTTAGGAGTATCACCATATAACATGCTGTTTGGGTTGCCATACTTGAGAGGGAGGGGTGAGATGCTCACTCTCAAGACCAAGGATAAGTTTCTTAAGAACTCTTGGAAATCTGGCCCTCGTATCTCCATGGAGAAGTACAAAACATACCGAAAAACAACAGGTTGGTAATGGACCTCATTGGAAATGTATCATAGCAACAGCATCGGGGAGATTGCAAGCCTGAGATGCTCAACCAGTGAGCGAGTGCCAGGAGAGCATTACCTGCGTTCAGTTTAGAGTATAGAACGGAATGAATTTCGCTGACTGGTGCACAGTTTCTCCCTTGCTAATGGGGCATATGAGCCCAGTATTGCAATAACAAATAAACTTTGCTGCTATCATTAAGTTTCTTGCCTAACCCGAAATTTTTGAGTATTTCTCACATGGTCTTGTTCAATATGTTTGTCAGCTCCCTTGCTGAGGGGGATAGTGTCCACCCGTAGTAAGTACACTGATGAGACAAAGCGGGTGAAGTGGTTGGCACGCCAAAAGGCTGTGCTGCTAGACCTGGACAGGCTGGAGAGCTGGGTAGTATCAAACCAGATGAGCTGTAACGAAAGCAAGTGGTGAGTCTTGCACCTGGGAAGGAATATCCACAAGTATCAGTACAGGCTGGGATATGACATGCTGGAGAGGAGCTCTGCAGAGAAGAATCTGGGTGTCCTGGTGGATGACAGGTTGGCCATGAGTCAGCAGTGTGCCTTGGCAGCCAAGAAGGCCAATGGAATCCTGGGGTGCATTAAAAAGAGCAAGGGAGCTGATCCTCCCCTTTTGCTCCTCTCTGGTCAGGCCTCACCTGGAGTACTGCATCCAGTTGTGGGTTCCCTGATACAAAAATGACAGGGTTCTCCTTGAGAGAGTCGAGCAGAAGGCCACGAAGGTGATAAAGGGCCTGGAGCATCTCCCCAATGTGGAAAGGCTGAGTGACCTGGGTCTGTTCAGCCTTGAGGAAAGAAGACTAAAAGGGGATCTGGATTAATGCTTATTATATTAAGTGTGGGAGTCAAAAGGACGTGGCCAACCACTTTTTAGAGGTCTCTGGGGACAGAAGAAGGGGATATGGCCATAAACTGGAACACAAGAAGTTCCGCACCAAAACGAAAGGAACTTCTTCACAGTAAGGATGATGGAGCACTGGAGCAGGGAGGCTGTAGATTTTCCTTCTCTGGAGATATTTCGCCTGGATGCCCACCTGTGCAGCCTGTGGTAGGGAACCCATTTTGCAGGGGGGGTTGGACTCAGTGATCTCTGGAGCTCCCTTGCAACCCCAGTTTTGTGATTCTGTGATTTTATTCATTGCTTCTTGCAGCAATGCAGCGTTTCAGAAGAGAGAAAAGCACGGCGGGCGTAAACTGGGTTTCTGTGGTTGGTAAAGCTGTGCTGAGAACTGGGCTGACTACTGCACCTGGAAATGTGTGCAAAGTCTGCAGACACAGAAGAATTACTTTTCCTTGCAGGTTGAGCTTGTCTAAGGTAGGTGATTGCTAGGTGAGCTTGTGCTTTAAAGCATCAAGTTGTATAAATAAGGAAACTTTAAAAGCAAGTTTGCCAGTTCTTTTTTACCTAGGTGATTTTTTGCAAGGAGAGATTTGAAATGCTGCTTGCTAATGGAAGATGGAGAGAGGAGAATCAAGTCAAAGGCATGCTGTGCATAGCCACCACGTAGCATCTGCGCCGCTCTCCCCCTGCACAAAGGAGGAGCAGCTCAGCAAGCTTGGCCTGGGCCATGGAAGGGAGCATACAAACATCTGGACCAACCCCAACGGAGCGGGTTCTGCAGGTTGGTTGTCTTCTGCTGTTTGTCTCCCATCCTGTTGCTCAGGGGTAGATGTGTTCTTGATCAGTGCTAATAGGAAACTTTCATGACATTTTTGTTTCAGCTGTCCCAATGCTTTGATCCCTTGCTGCTGGGATGGGGCGTTTGCAGAATGACAATGTCCAGTCAGATTCTGGGGATGAGTCTACGCACCGGGGTATGTCTGGCAGGACTGAGGCTTGGGGACCAGGCCAGGTCCTATGAATTTGAGATCTGAGTTCAAGCCTGTGGGCATCGTCCAGGAGTTGGGGAAGAGTACGAGGCAAGGAAAGTTGGGTAAGAGGATGAGGCTTCGGACCAGGAACCTCTTCCATCGGTATTAAATCTTGTTGTTCTCTTTTTGGATTAGGAATCCATGTGGGTCTTTTTATGAAGAATAGCCTCGTTGTGCAGCTTATGAATTAATTCATTCACACCTGTTAGCTGGTTTTCTTTCCTACATGAAGCTGCAATTGAAATGGACACTTTGTGATCTGATCCCCTCTGGCATGCTCAGATCAGCCAAGTTGGCAAGGTCTGGCACAGGCTCATAGGCGAGGCCACAGCAGCTCTTCCGTTGTGACACAGAGCAGGGACATAGAAGTGGAAGAAGGCCCCACAGCTGTACAGGGGAAATTCCACACAATCATCAACTTTCCATCTGAAAGGTAAAGAGGACTTTGTTTTCCAGCAACCATCATCATTGTTTGGGTGGGTTGTGTTGTTGTTTTTTTTTCCCCCATTATTTCTTGCGCCAAAACATGCGGAAACTAAATTAAAGTAATGGTGCCTGAAGTGAATTGTTGCAGTGAATCTCCGCTCCCTTTGGACTCTGAGATTCAACTAACATATTCGGTTTAGCCACACGAGGCTGCCATTCCTTCCTTGCTGGGCACGCAGTCACGAGATGTATAAAGCCATGCTGACGTCTACCCTGGCCTGAGCTGGCTCTACCTTGAAACGTTGGGGTTTTCCAGCTGTCGGGGCCACATGCCTGAAACCAGTTCCGGTTCTCCTCTAAGCAGAGCTGTTGGTCAGACCTGCTGGCACTAGAAACTAAACTTGGCGGTGAGATGGGGCCGACGAGGTGTTGATGTCAGAGTCAGAGGTGCTTTTGAATTTCCTTTATGGCTGCACGGTTCCTCAGAAAGCAGTTACGCCTGCTGGCTCCAGAAGAGCCATCCCTTAGATGCTGTCCTGTACAGCCGCGGAGCCTTTGCTCACGTGCTCTGCATCTTGCTTGACACAGTTTAGGGGAATTTAGCCAGCAAGACTTCAGGGCTGAGCTATAGGAGCGGAACCATCCTCAACTGCTTGAAAGAGAGCGAGTTTCTAAGTTGTGCTTCAGCAGAAACCAGGCGGTGCCAGGAACAAGCAACTGTTGGCAAGAGCTCAGTGCAGCTCTTCCCTCACCCCGCACCACGCACGACTCACACCAGTCACTGTTTTCTCTCTCCAGACAACGTCCACCCAGCAAGACGAAGGAATCACCAGCTGGCAGTTGGCGTTCCTGCTTCAGCCTGCGGAAACCATCCTCTGTGGCCAAACGCCGACTGCAGCGCAGTCCCAGGGAGCCCTCAGAGACAGAAGTCGTGGTGCTGGCAGGTAAGGGTGCGAATCCAGCTTTCAAAGCCTTGCTTTTCAGCAACATAGAATTCATGCAATACAAGTGGACTTGTACCTCCTTCTAGCATTCAAGCCCGTGCCTAACCACAACTTCGGTTAACTCCTGTCTTTCCCAAATGAGTCTCTTGTTAAGTCAAGATCTGGACCTGCACAAGGATTGCTGTCAAGACAGTGGCACTGTTGCTGGAAGCCTATTTGCTTCTTTCCGCCATCACTACCTAACCAAATGTCAACGACCGCTTTCATAATTCAGCCTGTCAGTGTCTCGGTTTTGTTTCCCTAGGGGGGACGAGGAGACCACGGGATTCTTTGCTCAGCTGACAGCGCAGACTTAATTAACAGCTATTGCTAACTCCATTCTTTGTTGTTGTTGTTTAGAGCTGGCCAGGGAGCATCTAGCATGCTGCTTAAAGCTACCTGACAGACAACACCAAGACATTGGACAGTGAAAGTTTGACACTAACCCTTGTGTATCCTTCCTAGGTGAATCGAGCCCTTGTCTACCCAGAAGAGCCAGGGCAAGCAGCGATGATGCGCTGTGTGCTTCCATCAATGGAGAGCTCTTAGGAAGCACAAACTGCTGCTGTTCAGATGACAGCCTTCCACATAACAACAGCGATGGAGAGAAGGAGCTCATCTGAGTTCATGCCCTCATTTTTCCCGGCTGTGCTGAAGATGCTGACCTGAGCCTGCCAGACACCAGCCTGGTCACCAGCCTGGACTGTGACCCAGTGCCTTTGCAGAGCAGCCCAGCCCAAGCACAGTCCGAGTGCCCCAGCAGCAGCACCTCCACGCAGGAGCAGGTCAGCATCGCTGAGGAGAAGCCGAGCCTCTTGGAGGGGGACTTAGAATCACGCCTCCAGCTCCAGGCACCAGGCAGCAGCACTGAGAGCTCTGAGCCACTCTCTCTGTGACAAGAGAGGATGAGTCCCATCTTTACCCTGGACCTCTCATGCCCTCCTGTCTTTTACATAATAATAAAAGCACGCTCGTGCTCAATCAACGCCTTGACTGCCTTCCGAGTCTTCATTCACAGAGACTGGGACGAATGCAACGAAGAGCAAGGCACTCCAGCTTGCAACGCGATGGCTGTGGGGTGCGCGCAGCAGAGCTTTGGGTTTGTTCCCGTTCTGTCTGGCTTTGGGACGTCTGCAGCGAGAGCTCAGCTACCATCTGGTATGGTAGCAAATGATGTTTAGCATCCTGGATGCTGCTCGTGATAATCCCGAGCTTCCTGGCTGTGGCTTTGTGATGCTTTTCAGGGCTTTTTGATGCATTTCGAAGCCTCGGCTGCTCCCTAACGCCTCTCTCCTCCTGCCGTGTCCATTCCTGGCTCCCGACCTAGGAGCTGGCCGTGCAGACCTGTCGTCATCACGCTGCGGCAGGAGGAGCTCACCTTGAGCAGCATCTCCCTTGCCCCGCCCCCTGCCTCTGATTGGGCAGCGGCGGCGCCGCCCCGCCCCCGGGGTCTCCTTGGTCCGCGGTAGCTCCGCCGGCTGCCGTTGGCCGAGCCGCCGTGCGCGGGAGCGAGCGTTGGGAGCCGGCTGTCGGAGGCGCGGCTCTCCTCGCAGAGCGCCGCTCCTGCCGCCTGGGCCGCCCCGCAGGAGAGCGCGGAGGCAGCCGGAGATGTCCGGGCAGCACCGAGAGGGAAGCCGCGGCGCGACGGGAGCGAGTGCTGAGGACAGCTGTGCCGGAGGTGTGCGGGAGAACGGTCCCGGGACGGGGAGGGGGGCCGTGCGGGGCTCCAGGAAGCTGCAGGGAGGCGACGGGGGGGGCTCTAGCGAGATCCGAGGCTGTAGGCGGCTGCGAGGGGGTGTGGGGGTTCTGGGGAGCTGGATGATCGTTGTGGTCCTTTTCTGCCCCCCTGCCGTTCTGTGGTTCTGGTAAATGCTGTGGAAAGTGAAAGTGGTGTTTCTGCATTGGATATTGAAAGGGGCAGTTGATCTAAAGAATGAAGCTGTAGCATGTCCTTAGAAATAGCTGATGTGAAAAGTAAGATTACCATATACGTATTAGTGACATATTTTAGAGACATAGTTACCGAATTACGTGACAAATTCTTTCTCCCAAAGCTGCAACAGACTTCAAATGTTCTAAACAATGTGGGTATAGTATTCTGACCTGGGAAACGTACTGTAACGTTGTTCATTAGGCCAGCAGAAGTGAAGTCCATTGAACAGACTCTCAAGGAGTCGGGGCCTTTACACAAAGCAGAACTGTCCCACTCTGTGGGAACGTTAGGATGCCGTAGGCAGGCTCCAAGATACTGCCCTCTGTCCTCTTTCCAAGCTTATCTCTAAGCAAGGACAGACGGATGACCTGAACAATGACCCAGTGTAAACGGCACAAATGCTAGGGGGTAATGAAGCAGTTAAGAGGTTATGTTTATGTTGTAAAGTAGACATCCAAAACTTACGACCAGATGTTTGTTAAGAAAGCAGTTGTTAGAAGGCAATTGATCAACTAAGATATTTGTGGTTGGGTGGTAAGGATTTGTGCTTTCTTGGTATTCGTACAATTAGTGAAGTGTCGCGAAAGAGTGTGAACCTGCAGTACTCAGCCAGTGAGGAGCCGGGGAGAAAGAGATAAGGGTCGGGCAGTAGGGGATAAAAGACGTAACACTGTTTTCTCTGCGCTCTCCTGCTTGCAGGAGGCCCGCCATTGCAGTTGGGAATAAAGATAGATATAACGATCAGAGATACTGTCCTGGAAAATTATTTGGCTATTTCCAACAATGCTTATAAATATCTTAGAGAAAGCCTATTGCATACTTGTCCAAGGTACTAGACCCTGTATCTCGAGGTTGGCCTGAATGTGTCCAGGTGGTAGCAGCAAGTGCCCTATTGGTAGAAGAGAGTATGTGTGTACACTTTGGGGGTGTAAGGAGTAAATTGTTGGGACTTTGATAGTATGTGTTTGTCCCCCCCAAAGAGATTGCTCCTCATTTTGAGGCATGATCATTAACAAAAAAAAAAAAAAAAAAAAAAAAAGCAAATTAAAAAAAAAAAAAAAGGAATGAGGGCAGGAATCCACTCCTTGACCTCTTAGAAAAGCACGGTGCCAAATTCTCCCCCACGGAGATGAATTGGGCACAGAATAATTGGCCCAACTTAGAGGGAGTTGTGGATCATATAGATTCCCTCCACAAGCAAACTCGTATGGTGGAGGAAAAGGGAAAATCAATCACTTGTGCAGTTTCAGGAGCTGCTCTTACTGCTGCCGTAGAGATCCACAATGAACAGCACACGGCAGAAACCCAAATTATTCAGTCCTTGCAGGAATTGGTTACAAAGACAAATCAGAAAACCTGGTGATCCTTCTCTGCCTTCCGATAGAAACTGGGCATGCATATGAAGAGACTGAAAGTGGGTATTCTGATGTTCATATCGAGGAGGT
This sequence comes from Phasianus colchicus, assembly GCF_987193195.1. Classification (NCBI taxonomy): domain Eukaryota; kingdom Metazoa; phylum Chordata; class Aves; order Galliformes; family Phasianidae; genus Phasianus; species Phasianus colchicus. The sequence continues at coordinate 174,637 of NW_028325259.1, read as the reverse complement.
CTCCCTATTCTGCTACAGAACTAGCCAAATAAAGGAATGTTTTTGGTTACACACCTAGGAAATCAGTATGTGTGGAAAGTGCCACTAACAGCGGGAGATGAGATCCTGTTGATTGAAAAGGAATCAGAGGGTTACTGGGGACCACCACTGGCAACCACTGTGCCCCGTGGTCCCTTACTCAAAGAGCTGATTATTGGGATGATTACTCCCCAGGACAACTAGTGTTGATTGATTTGCCCCACCCTGGTCCTGTCCCTTTAACCCTCAGGGAGACTCTTAACAAATACATCTGAAAGGCTCAAGATGATCAGGAGGAAATGTACAAAATTAGCTATCTGGATTTCACCTACCTTCTAACTTTGGTTCACTTGGGACCAGGAAGTTTTATGTTTGTTTTGTTTTCTTTTCCAGTTATGCTTCCTCTAACCTTGGTTCCTTTGGAACCGGGAAGTTCTCTCTTGTTTTCCAAATGCTAATGAATGCTGATCCTATTTCTGTGCCTCACATGTTCCCTTCTCGCTCTGTTCCTTTCTCTGGGATCCCCATGGTATCATTAGTCACTGTTTTGGACAGGAATCTTCTTCAGATTAATTTTTGTAATTGCTTATGATGACCTTACCACAGTCACTGGCTGCTCATGGAGCCATGCCCATATTGGCCGTACTGGGCATATGGGACTGAATTCTAATTCTAACAGAGGCTTAACCCTTTCAACCATGGTTAAACACAGTGATTAAATGCATTCAGGAAATGAATAGGGCCAGGATAGCACTGGCCGATTGCCCCCAACTCCGGAGAGATGCAGGATAAAGAATAAAACTAGGGTGTCAGATTAACAAGTGATCTTGTGCATTGCTACACCCCTGCAGTTTTCCCTATCAGCACTGGGAACAAATCAGCAGTTATTATGTAGTGTATTATCTCAGTGGGAAAGAACTAATATAAAAAGTCCACCAGTTAATTGTAGATGCACTTGCCATAATTCAAATAATGTCTCCCTAGCTCTAAGTTGTGGAAGGTAAAAGAAATGCTTTACCCACTGAATTTTGAAAGGTGATTTGGGACAATGCATACAAATTTCAAAGAGAATTTTAATCTTGGTGACATCTAGTTAATTTTACTTGTGATCCTCTCACTAACTATGCCACAGCTTTTGTCCTAACAATATGCAATGCTTTGGTACATATCATATACCTAATAATTGTGCTGGGACTGAATCACAATGGGGTTGGGTTTTTTTTCCTGCAAAGAAGAAAGAATCCCAAATGCTTGTGGAGAAAGAAGATTCAGGGATTTCCTTTTCTTTCTCGCTAGCAGATCTTGACGCTCTCCTGTTCCTGCCTGTGGGCTGCTTGTCATGCCAGAGTCCTGCAGTCTCCAGAAGCTACCCCACATGGTACCAAAAGAGATCATGGACCTGGATTCAGGCATTCCTCATTCTCCCACTGCATGAGCTCTCATGGAGCAGCATGCTCCTCAAAAGTGGTCATGGTCATTTTGTGCAATTACACAGTGTTTGTGTACTTATGTAGGAATGGAATGTTGTTTCTGCATTAGAACTAATAACGTGAGTATTTTATGTCGTTGTTTCTGCTCCCATCTTGTGTTGTTTGTCAGTACTAATAGCTCTTCTGTCTCTCCCAAATAGCATGGGTTTGTTCTTTTCTTTTTGGGTTCAGTATCATTTCTTGCCATTATGGAGTGTTTCTCTTCCTTTCCTTTGTTTTCCATGCTGTTAATTGACGCCTCATTGGAGCTACAATGACCCAAACACAGACTACTATGCACTGACCAAGTGAGATGCAAAAAGAAGAGGTAGGCTCCAAAACAGGCTTCGGGTGAGTGCTGTGTATGACTTGTGGTTTCTAGAATGACACCTAAGTCTTACTAACCCGTGTTGTTTAGTATCTCGTGTGGAGGTTTCTTTTCTCCTTCCAGGACTGGAGACTCCAGATGCTATTGCCCTTCCTGATCTCTTTGGGTTGCAGTGTTAGACATGCCCACATGCTTGGAAAGGGGTGATTCCTTCATCCTTATTAGAAAATCTTGTCTTGTGTTCAACAGGTGGCATTGGAGAACTGTGGCCCTCTGAGCCGTGCGAGGACGGTACTGAGGCTCTTGGTGGTTACAGCAGGAAACCAGAGCCATAGATGGGTGCCAAGATGCACTCCTTATTTTGTCCGACAAGCTATGTTGACCCCTGAGGCCACTCCCATGCTTGTAGAGGTCCTATATTCATGGCATTGGTTGTCCCTCGTGCTCACTTTGTGTTCACCAGATGTTCTTATTTTACACCATCTTCCCCACCATATACTTACAAGCAAGTGTTCCTCTTGGTCTCCATATCTCGCTCTGGCCAGGCAGATGCGGTGTGCCAACAAAACAAAGCATGCAGACCCTGAGAAGAAAAAAAAACAGGAGAGAAGCTGTCCTGGGTGAGACAGGAGAAGTGTCCCTTGAAGGGATGCTCCACTGGCACTGCCTCTCACATCCGCCGCCTGCACGTTCCTTCTCTCTCTTGTCTTCTAGGGCTCACAAAGTTCAAATGTACCCTGATGGAGTTCAACTCTAGCTTGACCAACACTCACCACGTCCACAGTAGCTGGCTTAGGCTCCCAATTACCAATGGGATGTCTGCGGCTTCTGTCACTCCTACCAAACACAGGTTTGTTCTTTTCTTTTTGGGTTCAATATCATTTCTTGCCATTATGCAATGTTTCTTGTTTCTCTTTCCTAGTGTTTCATGTTGTCAATCTGTGCCTCATTGGAGCTACAGCGACCCAAATGCTGACTGCTCTGCTTTGACCAAGTGAGATGCAAAAAGAAGAGGTAGGCTCCAAAACAGGCTTCCAGTGAGGGCCATGTATGACTTGGGGTTTCTAGAGTTAACTTCTTCTTTTTCAGTTCCCTTTCCAGTTCTCTTTTGTTTCTTTTTTTTTATTTCCCCCCCTTTTTCTAATTTATTTTCATTTTCTAATTCACTTTCTAATTGTAATGCTTTCCTTTTCTCCGATTCCTTTTCCAGTTCCTTTTATTTTTTTCATTGCTGTTTCTGAATAATTTTCTAATCTGTTTTTTCCCTTTCTTTTCCTTTTTACCTTTTTCTTTTTTCTCCTTTTCATTTTCTAATTCTTTTACATCCTTTTCTACTTCCTTTTATTTTTCTTTCTAATTTATTTTAAAAGTCTTTTTCCAATTCTTTTTTGTTTTGAATTCTTTTTCTACTCCTCTAATTCTTTCTTTTGCTAATTCTGTTTCCAATTCTGTTTCCGTTTCCAATTGTTTCTTTCTCTTTTTCTTCATTATGTTCCTTTTCTTTGTCATATTCCTTTCCATATTTTTTTCTTCATCATATTACAATTCCCATTCCAATTCTCATTCAATTTCTTTTTCCTTTACCAATTATTTTTCCATTCCTTTTTCTAAATCTCTCTTTTTCTCTTTCTAAATCTGTTTTTTCTTTCCTGTTTCTAATCTATTTTGTTTTTCTATTTTTTTTCTAATTCTTTTCCTATTTCTTTTTCCTGTTGCAAGTCTTTTTCCTTTTTCTATTTCCTTTTTTTTCTTTTTTGAATCCCAGTTCTTTTTCTAATTGTAGTTCTTGTGTTCTCTTTTTCTGGATAATTTTCCATTTTTTTTTTTTCCTATTTCTTTGTCTAATTCTAATTATTTGTCTAATTTTTTTTTTAATTTTCATTTTTTTTCATTGTTTTTCCAATTCCTTTTCGTTTCCTTTTTCCACTTCTCATTCTAACTTTAATTCTTCGTTTTCTTTTTATAATACTTTCTGTTTTTTCTAATACTTGTTTCATTTTCTTTTTTCCTTTTCTAATGATTTCTCTAATTCTTTTTCTAATTCTTATTCTACTCTTGTTTTTTTCTTTTTCTAATTCTTTTTCCAAGTCTTTTTTTCTTTTTTTCTATTTCGTTTTTTTTTCTAACTCCAACTCTTTTTCTAATTGTAGTTCTTTTTCTTTTCCCCATTCCAAATCTTTTCCCCAATCCACATCCTTTTCATTTTTTCTATTTCAGTTTTTTTCTTTTACATTTTCTAATTCTTTTCTGATTCTTCTTTTTAATTCGTTTTCGATTTTTTTCTGTCCTTTTTCTGAATCAGTTTCTTTTCTTTTTCTGATTCTAAATCTTTTTCTACTTCTCATTGTAATTCTTGATACTTTTCTATTTTTTTTCTTTATATTTTTCCTTTTTCTAATTCATTTTATTTTTTCTCAATCTTTTTCTAATTATTTTTGTTTCCAGGTTTTTCTTTTTGCATTTTTAGTTTTTGCAGTTTTTTCCTTTTCCAATTATCATTCTAATTCTTTTTCTTTATCCATTGGTTTTTCTTTTTCTAATTCCTTTTCTTTTCATATTCTTTCTCTTGCTCTAGTGCTTTTGTTTCCTTTCTCTTCTTTTTCATTTTCCAATTCTTTTTTCAGTTTTGATTCCATTTCCAGTTCTGTTTCCAATTCTTCATCTATTTTGTTTTCCACTTATTTTCTCAGTTCATTTTGTCCAATTCCTTTTCTTTTCATTTTCTTTTCCATATTCTTGTTTTTCTAATTCTATTTTTTCTAATTCTTTTCTTTTTTCTTACTCTTTTATTTTTCATGTTCTATTTTTATCTTTTTCTAGACTTTTTCTCACTCATTTTCTAATGGTTTTTTATTTTTTCACTCTTTTTTCATTTTCTAATTCTAGTTCTTTTTCCAATTCTTTTTCTAATATTTTTTTCTAATTTTTTCTCATTTCCCAATTCTTTTTCCAGTTTTTTCTTTTTCCAATTCTAATCCTAATTCTTCTTCATTTTTCTTTTTCTAATTATTTTTCTCTTTCGTTTTCTAATTCTAATTATTTTCTTTTTCTGTTTCTAATTCTAATAATTTTTATAATTAGAATTCATTCTTTCCCCTTTTCTTGTTTTTTTTTTTCTATTTCTTACTCTAATTCTTTTTCATTCTTTTACTTTTTATCTTTTTCTAATTCTTAATTGTTATCCTTTTCTAATGCTTTTTTCCCTAATTAGTTTTCTTTTCCTTTTTCTTTTTGTAATTCTAATTCCAGTTCTTTTTTTCCTAATTCCAGTTCTTTTTCCACAGCCTTTCCCAATTCTTCTTCTAGTTTATTTCCAATTCGTTTTCTATTTATTTTCCTAATTCCAATTATTTTGTCTTTTTCCTATTCCCGTTCTAATTTAATTCTTCTTTTTTCTTTTTCTAATAATTTTTCTTTTTATAATTCTAATTATTTCATTTTCTATTTCCTCTTATTATTCTTTTTCTATTTCTTTTTCTACATCTTTCTTTTACTCTTTCCTTTTCCCTTTTTTCTTTTTTTTTCCCCCTATTTTCTTTTTTTTGTTGTTTCATTTTTGTCTTTTGTGAACCTGAAGTACTCAGGCAATGAGAAACCAGGGGAGGAGAAGGTAAGAGTCAGGTAATAGGGCATGAACAATGTCCTACTGATTCAGATTTCATTATTTGTGAAGAAAATACTACCAGTCTACAAGGGACTTATCCAGTTGGGTTGCATTGCCAGAATTCCAAACCCAAATAAACCAAAGGATGCCCAATTTTGTGGGTTTTCACTTGGTGTACTTGTATTGTCTGTGCGGATTCATGGTATTTTTGTACAGGTTTGTGGGTCTTCACTGGGCTTTGCAGAAGTCCGCCCTGGTTCACTGAAGACTTTTCAGGATCACTGGTCTTCACTGAGGTTCCATGAAGTTCACGTGGTTTTGTAAAATTTTGCATGGCTTCACTTCTGTTCACACTAGTTCACATATCTTCACTTTGGTTCAGTCAAGTCTGCACAATTTTGCTGGTCTTTGCTGCCTTAAAATTTTACTTCTTTTCTTAGTCCCTGACAGTTTGCAGGTGGAATCTCAATTTCTGAGTCATCTAGTGCTGCTGCCACTTCCCCCACCTTTCCAGGGTATGTGCCTGCAATTAAAATATCTACACACGGATACAATTTCACATTCTAAGGCAGTGAAACTTTCTGTCAAAGTTCAGTGAGGTGGCTTGAACAACAGTGGGAGTCTGCTGAAGGTATATCGTATCCCCTCCTGTGTAAAAGCAGAGTTTCTTTATCCTCTTCCTGCAAGGAAACTGTAAAGAACATGTTTTTTACATTGAAAACTGCCATCCAAATAGGCTCCAAAGCCTATTTCACCTCATACTCCAGCCCCAAACCATCAGTATTTCAGACCAAACTCCAGGTTCAAGTCCTTGCTAATTCACCCCAAATTGAGCTCCCAAAACCTCATTATTTCATCCCAAGTATCAGCCCCAAATCCTTACTATTTTCCCCCAAACTCTACTCCCAAGCCCTACCTATTTCACCCCAAACATCAGCCCCCAACACCCCCTGATGTCACCCCCCAAGGATGCTCCAGAATAACTCCCCCAGCGTTATTCCTTAATATCATCCCCCTATCATCCCAACGTCACCCACCAGCATCAACCCAACAGTGTCACCCCCCAACATCACCACAGTATCAACCCTCAGTGTCACTCCAACATTGTCATACCCCAACGCTCTCACCCCAGCATCAGTCATTCATGTTAAATCCCAGTGGTACTCCAACATCACCCCAATGGTGTCACCCCAGTGCTACTTGCTGATGTCAACCCTATTGATATCCCAACATCACTTCACCACAACCACAGTGTCACTTCCTCCAGTGTCGCTCTCTGAAATGTTAGATAATTCCATTAAGTGGGAAGCAGAATCTCCCTAAGCAAGTGTGCTATTACTATCTGACCCTTGAGAGATGGCAAGCCACCGAAGAGGAGAGAGAAGGAACATGCCAGAGGTAGATTCGATTGGCAGCACCAACACAGCATCCCCCACTTCAAAGTGCACTTCCGTGCTTTCTCCCGCTTTCATTCTCCCCAGGGTCTGTAGGGTTTGTTCTACTTGCATGCTGTACTCATGCGGTCAGCGTGTGATACAGAGCCCAAGTGGAACATCAACTTGCAAAACAAGTCTTTGCAAGAACAAGACCAAATACCAAGGACAGCTCTCTCCACAAAACATTTGCAGCCACAGCCACAAATATCAACTCTGTTAAAACTGCCAAAATACCTTATTCAATTCCAGGATCATTCTTCAGTCAGGGGCCTTTAGATCCCCAACAGTATCACCACCCAGCATTCACTCCCTGATGTCACTCCCTCCAGAAAAGCCCCAACATCACCCTTGTCACTAGAATGACACACCAGAATCATTCTCCAGTATCCCCAATGTCAGCCCCCAGTAATACTACAACATCACCCCAGTGTCACCCCCCTGTTGAACCCCCCCAGCAATAACCCAACCTCATCCCCCCAACATTACTCCCTAATATCACCCCACTGTCACAGCAGTGCCACCCCAGTGTCATTCCTTGTATCACCCCAACAATGTTCCCCCAGCATCACCCCCTGATGTCACCCCCAGTCATACTCATTACCTCTCAGTGTCACTCCCCAAAATAAACCCAGTGTCACCCCAACAATTTCACCCCAGTAATGTCTCCCCCAATGTCACACTTAACATCACCCCAGTGTCACCCCCACGTTCCCCCCAAAACATCACTCCTTGATGTTAAACCCTAGTAATACCCCAACATCAACCCACAACTTCATTCCCCGACATCAACCCAACATCACTTCCTCCAGTGATAACCCAACATCGCCCCCAGTGTCACCCCCTAATATCACCCCTGTATCACCCCAATTTCACTCCAGTGTCACCCCCCAGCTTCACTTCCTGATGTCAATCCCAGCCACACCCCACCAGGACTCCCCAGAGTCATTTCCAAACATCACCGCAGCGTCACTCCCTGTTGAAACCCCCTTAAGATAGGGATAGCCCAATATCCTTCCTAGTAACATCACCCCAACAATATCATTCCTTGATGTTACCCCAAGCGATAGCCCAACGTCACCACCCAATGTCTCTTCCTTGTCACCCCAACGTCATTTCCTGATTCCTCCCTCAGTGATACCCCAACATCACTTCCCTTCCAGCATCACCTCAATAATATCACCCCCCCAACAACATCACTCCTTCATCTCATCCCCCAGAGAAACTCCAACATCACCCTACAGCATCACTGCACAACCTCGACCCAGTTTCACCCCAGTATCACACCAGTGTGCCCCCATCAGTGTCACCCCAACAATGTAACCCCAATATCACTCCCTGATGTTACCCCCTAGTGAAACTCCAGCAGCATCCTAGTCTTATCTCAGTGTAACCTCCCAGCTTCACTCCAACAATGCTACTCAAAAAAAAACCCCAACATCACCCCCACCAGTAATTACCGCCTGTAATACTGCAATGTGGTGGAAAATGCAACAACAATAGCATTAATAGGTTGCAATAAGTGAGGACTTGCTCAAACACAGCAGCTGTGAACACAAAAACAAGGAACAAAATCTGCTTAACTTTAGAAGATCTCAAGCAAGCAGGGACCTCTAGCAAAAGCCTCTCATTCCCACTGCCAACACTTAAATAAGGCCTGGGAGGAGGGTGGAGCCAGGATCCACCCCTTCCATCACTCAGGTGCGTTTCATGAACCTGAGCTCCTCTGGTTTGTCCCTTCTCAATCATTGTTTCAAGCCACAACTTAGGGTTTCCACTACATTCCCCCCAACAATATCACTCCAACATCACTCCCTGATGTCCCCCCCTGTGATAGTCCAACATCACCCCCCAGCATCACCCCCCCACATCATCCCAGCCCAATGTCAGCCCTATGTCACCCCAGTGTCACCCGCAGAGTCACCAATTTTAGAAAGTCAGGCAATTTTACCAATTGCCTTTGAGGACAGACTTGAATCAAAATATGTGTGCCATTGTTGCTCATCCACTGATAACACTCCCCTTGCCGGACAGGCAGATCCAATCGCCTGCTTGTTATTTGTCTTTTTTTTTTTGCTTCAGGCCTTATAGGAACTGTTAGGTTACAGTCAGAAGCAGTGATTGAGCACGTGGTGAGGGGTGTAGCCAGCCCTGTGAGCACAGGTGGAAGCAATTCACCTATGGGAGCGGATAGGGCTGACCTTGGCTCCACCCCCTCCCTGACCACATTTAAGGGCTGGGAACAGTAAGGGCAGCATCCCTACCTGGGGGTTGCCTCCTTGGGAGTGAGTGCAGACCTTTGGAAAATGGTGATTGTTGGCTCTTGCTGCTTGTTGTTGTTACGTTGGCTCTTGCTGCTTGTTGTTGTTACGTTGGCTCTTGCTGCTTGTTGTTGTTACGTTGGCTCTTGCTGCTTGTTGTTGTTACGTTGGCTCTTGCTGCTTGTTGTTGTTACGTTGGCTCTTGCTGCTTGTTGTTGTTACGTTGGCTCTTGCTGCTTGTTGTTGTTACGTTGGCTCTTGCTGCTTGTTGTTGTTACGTTGGCTCTTGCTGCTTGTTGTTGTTACGTTGGCTCTTGCTGCTTGTTGTTGTTACGTTGGCTCTTGCTGCTTGTTGTTGTTACGTTGGCTCTTGCTGCTTGTTGTTGTTACGTTGGCTCTTGCTGCTTGTTGTTGTTACGTTGGCTCTTGCTGCTTGTTGTTGTTACGTTGGCTCTTGCTGCTTGTTGTTGTTACGTTGGCTCTTGCTGCTTGTTGTTGTTACGTTGGCTCTTGCTGCTTGTTGTTGTTACGTTGGCTCTTGCTGCTTGTTGTTGTTACGTTGGCTCTTGCTGCTTGTTGTTGTTACGTTGGCTCTTGCTGCTTGTTGTTGTTACGTTGGCTCTTGCTGCTTGTTGTTGTTACGTTGGCTCTTGCTGCTTGTTGTTGTTACGTTGGCTCTTGCTGCTTGTTGTTGTTACGTTGGCTCTTGCTGCTTGTTGTTGTTACGTTGGCTCTTGCTGCTTGTTGTTGTTACGTTGGCTCTTGCTGCTTGTTGTTGTTACGTTGGCTCTTGCTGCTTGTTGTTGTTACGTTGGCTCTTGCTGCTTGTTGTTGTTACGTTGGCTCTTGCTGCTTGTTGTTGTTACGTTGGCTCTTGCTGCTTGTTGTTGTTACGTTGGCTCTTGCTGCTTGTTGTTGTTACGTTGGCTCTTGCTTCAATCTTTCCCTTTTTTGGGGTTCCTGACCACTTTCAAGGGCTGGAGACCATAAGGGCAGTACTTCTCTATGGAGACTTCTTCCTTTGGGGTGTGGGGTGAGTGTGTTTGGAATGGGGTAATTGGTTCCTTCTTTATTGCTAGATTGTAATCTCCCTTTCTGGGGGGCTCCTGATCACATTTAAAGTCTGGCATCAGAATGAGCAGCTACTGTACCTGGAGAATGTTTCCTTTAGAGCATAGAGTGAACCCTTAGAACAGAATGATTCATTCTTTATTTCAGGGTTGCAATCTCTCCTTTTTTGGTAGATCTTGACCCCACTTAAGGGCTGTAGCAGCCTTAAAGGTGGTATCTGTCTTCAGAGACTGCCTCCTTGGGAGTATGGGGCGAGGTCTGGTCCTTGAGAAAGGGTGAGTGATTCCTTCTTATTTTAGGGCTGTGATTTTTCCTGTTTTTGGGGCATCCTGACCACATTTAAGTGCTGGCACCTGTAAGGGCAGCGTTTATCTCTGTAGGCTGTCTCCTGTGGAGCATGGGCAAGTGTTGGTCCTTGGGAAGGGGGTAAGTGGTTTCTTTATTTCAGGGCTGTAATCTCTCTCTCTCTCTTTTTTTTTTTTTTTAAGTATCCTGACCACATTTAAGGGGTGGAAGCCACAAGGGCAGCATCTCTACCTGGAGACTGCTTCCTTGGCAGTGTGGGCTGAGTGTTCATCCTTGGAATGGGATAACTTTTATTCTTTTTTTTATTTCAGGGCTGTGATATCCCCTTCTGGGGTATCCTGACTACATTTAAGGGCTGGTGGCCATAGATGCAGCATCCTGGTGGCAGCTTCCCTTGGAGAGTGGGGTGAGTATTTGGAACGGGGCATGTAATTCTTTATTTCAGGGCTGTGAGCTCCACCTTTTTGGGGGGATTCCAAACTGGATTAGAGCAGCTGTATTTGCATGTTTGTCATCATGATGCCCTTTTTTCTTCTCTAAGGGAGATGAAGGTGTTATCTCCCTTTCTCTGATATGGTGATTGAAGGACTAACATGTTTCTTTTTTTCATTGCTCCCTCATTTCTGGAATGCTTCTATCAGCCTCAGGATAATGCTGGTTAGCTGACTGAGCATTGCTGTTGTGGGAATGCCCAGAGCTAACATCCTTTTCCATAAAGAGGTTCTTCATTCTCCAGGTCTTCTAAGCAAATCTTTGAGCTCGTTATCTTCTGGTTCCACCTCTGTTCACCATTTCATGGTTCTTACAGCATGATCTCCAACCTGGGGCTCCAAACATGGTTTGTGTGCACCTCCATCATCCCATTTCATGACTGTAGTTAAGAGTGTCATGCACTGTTCGAAACCTACAGAGTTGTTTAAGGGCATTCTGTGCGCCCTTACATGTAATAAATCAGCTGATCTCTTTTTTTTTTTTAGCTTGATGGGGTTTAGGGATTGCTGGAGTTTGTCTCATCAGGGGTGTAAGCACTCTGAGATCTACTGGGCAGGTAACAGAGCATTCCAAGCCCCGTGTTTGTGCACTAGCTTGTATGCAGGCAGGTTTCTGATAGCTGTGGGAAGCTCACTTAGGGATCAAATGGGTTGCAGGTGGCTCACTTTTCTCCATGGGGTCTATTCTCCCAGCCTGCTGCGCTACACGGCTGATGATAGAGTGAGGTGCTTCGACCAGGACATGAAGAACACTCCCAGAACATAGTGGCCATCTGCTTCATCCTCACTGAGCGTAATATGGTCTGCACCACTTGAGCATAGTGGTAACAAGTATTCTGTTCCTATTTTGTCTAGTTCTCTCCCATATCTCCCTTACAAATTTGTCAATGGTAATGGATCCCAAGGCATTGTTCTCAGAGCACATCGTGACTGATCACCTTGGGATCCTACAGTCCTTTCTGTTTGAACAGCAGATCTGACTTCATCTTTATAGAAGGCCAAGGATTATCCTCTTCTGGACCAATGTACTCAGCATCACCCCAGATATCTTCATCCTAATTGTCTGGAGATCCTATTAGTTTCCTAATCTCTATGACACCCAAACCCCCATCCCTCTTCCTTCCATCCCCTGTCCCCCATTCAATAGCTCTACAGCTCTGGTTCCCAACAGTGTGATGAAGTGAGGTCCCTGGTCTGCTGAATACTGGGACTGGTCCAGAGAGGCTCTGTGACGCATGCAGATTATCCCAGCTGGAGTACTTGGTACCATCTGTAATGATCTAGTCCAACTGCCACACAATAAACAGGAACATTCACAGCTAGATCAGGTTGCCCAGAGCCTGTCCCAGCCTCACCTTGGAAGGGACAGGGCATCCATCATGTGTCTGGGTAACCTGTTCCACTGTGTCACCACCCTCACAAGATTTTCTTGATATCTAACTTAAATTTTTTCTCATTCTTCCCTTTAGGTATTGAAAGGCTGTTACCAGGTCACCTCAGAGCCTTCAATTCTCCAGGCTGAACAGCCCCAATTTTCTCTCTTTATAGGAAAGGCATTCCACCCCTCAGTTCATATTTGTGGCCATTCTCTGGATGTACTCCAACAGCTCTATGCCTGTGTCCTACACTGCAGCCATCCAAATCCAGACACAGCACTCCAGGTGAGGCCTCACCAGCGTAGAGCAGAGGGGCAGGATCATCTCCCTTCACCTACTGACAACGCATCTTTGGATGGAACCCAGCATACAGTTGGCTTTCTGGGCTGGGAAGGTACATTGCTGAATGCCCACTACTCAGCCTGTTGAGGTCCCTCTGGATGGTGTCCTGTCCCTCTGGTGTGTCACTGCACCCCACAGCTTGGTGTCATTAGGGTGCACTTGACCCTCACTGTCAATGTCACTGATGAAGAGGCAATCCTGGATGTTTATACAAACTTGGCAAAGAACCCCTTGAGAGCAGCCCTGCAGAGAAGGACTTGTGGATCCCAGTGGATAAGAAGCTGGATGTGAGCTAGCAGTGTGCACTTGCATCCTGGAAAGACAACTATATCCTGGGCTGCATTAAAAGAAGAACGGCCAGCAGAGAGAGGGAGGTTGTTTGTATTTTTTTTTTCCTCCTCTACTCGGCTCTCGTGAGGCACCATCTGCTTAACTGCGTCCGGGCCTGGAGCCCCCAGCACAGGAAGGACTTGGAACTCTCAGAGCGGGTCCAGAGGAGGGCACTAAGATGATCAGAGGCCTGGAGCACCTCTCCTATTAGGAAAGGTTGAGGGAACTGGGCTTGTTTAGACTGGAGAAGAGAAGGCTCTGGAGAGACCTCATTGTGGCCTTCCAGTACTTGAGGGAGTGGATAAACAGGAGGGGAAACAGCTGTTTATGAGGGTGGATCATGATAGGACAAGGGGGAGTGGTTTTAAACTAAGACAGGAGAAGGTTAGGTTGGATATTAGGAGGAAGTTTTTCACTCAGGGTGGTGATGCACTGGAACATGTGCTTTAGAGTCACTTCCAGGAGGATCTGTTCTGCGATCATTCACAGCACAGAGGTGAGACTGACATGTTGGTAGTTCCTAGGGTCATCCTTTTTATCCGTAATAACAGGTGTGCTGTTGCCTTTTTTCTACTCACCAGGGATTTCACCTGACTGCCACAACTTCTCAAATACCATTGAGAATGGCTTGTTGACTGCATCAGCGAATACCCTCGTGACTCTGGGATGCATCTCATTGGGACCCATAGACTCCTGGATGTTCAGGTTCCTCAGGTGATCCCAAACCCTATCTTGACTCACAGTGTGGGGCAGGGAGGTTGTTGGTGGGGGTGGCATTGCTTTCTCAATCTCCACCTGCACAGCCAAAGGTGAGGGCTGGGTATAATGAGCAGTTATCAGAGAAGATGGAAGCAAAAGTGTTGTTGGGTATTTGAGCCTTTTCCTTGTGCGTTGTTCTCAGCTACAGTGCTGCTGGTGAGCAGCATCATGCACAGAATGCAGCCCCCCAATGTATGCAGGGTAGTGCTTTCATTACTGTGCAGCATTACTGGGAGCTGTGGTTCTCCCAGGTGCTGTAACGACTGCATGGAGTGATGTGTGGATCTTCATGAGAAGAGCTAGGAATGGAAAGCTGGATTTCCGGGAATGCCCCAGAATCCCACTTTGCTGACTGGTAATTGTCTGCCCAGCAGGTAAGGGCAGTGTACGCACACCAATGTTTACCCATTATGTAGCGTGGCACAACGTAGCACTCCCAGAGCTCTTTATTGCATTTTAGGGTACCCCAAAGGCTGCCTGTCCTTCCCACATTCTATTTGTCTCTGGCCTTTCACTGCAGTGTTCTCCTTCTCTTTACCCTAGACATTCTCTACTGCATTTTCTTGCTCTCTTGTTTTGGTGTTCTGTGCCCCATTGTCTTGGCCATTGTACTTGGCTTTCTTTGCTGCATTCTCTTCAGTGTTTGGTTTTGGTGTTTCTTGCCATGTTCTCTTGGCCTCGTGTTTTGGCATTTCTTGCCATGTTATCTTGGCTGTTGTCCTCAGCATTTCCTGCCATCTCACAGCCATTGCCTGGGCGTTCCCTGTGACATCCTCCTCAGTGTCCTGTTTTGGCATTCCCTGTGGCATTCTCCTTGGCCTCCTGTTTTGGCCTACCCAGCCACCTTTTCTTGGCCTTGTGCATGGGCTTTTTTTGCCATGTTCTCTCTGGCCACTTGTTCTGGCGTTCCCTGCTACATCCTCTTGGCTTCCTGTTTTGGCACTTCCTGCCATGTTCTCTTAGCCCTTGCCTAGGCATTTACTGCTGTGTTCTCTTAGCCTTCTGTTTTGGTATTTCTTGCCATGTTCTCTTGCCCGTTGTCCTCGGCATTTCCTGCCATCTCATAGCCCTTGCCCGGGCGTTCCCTGTGATGTCCTCCTGGGCGCCCTGTTTTGGCATTCCCTTCCCTGTGGCATTCTCCTTGGCCTCCTGTTTTGGCCTACCCAGCCACCTTCTCTTGACCTTCTGTATTGGCTTTCTTTGCCATGTTCTCTTTGGCCGCTTGTTCTGGCGTTCCCTGCCACGTCCTCTCGGCCTCCTGTTTTGGCATTTCTTGCCATGTTCTCTTAGCTCTTGCATAGGCATTTCTTGCCATGTTCTCTTGGCCTTCTGTTTTGGTGTTTCTTGCTGTGTTCTCTTGCCCTTTGCTGTTGGCCTTCCCTGCTGCACTCTCATTGCCCTCACCATAGCTTTTTGTTGTCTATTTTCCTTGTTTTTGCCCTTCCCTTAGCCTTAGCTGTTTGCTTTGCCTTTACCTTGGATTTCCCTTTGCTTGTCCTGGGAGTTTGGCTCGCCTTTGCCTTTGGCTCTCTGGGATTGGCTGGGAGGCAGTGTTAATTGTAATCTTGACCTGAACCCCTAGCTTACTGAGAGCTCTAACGATAATTACATTTACCTGCAATGTGTCTGTCACCCTAACCCTTAGCCTGATGTAAAAAATGTCTCTAACCCGAAATGCAGCAATAAAAATAACACCCCTTCTTTTCTGTCAAAGTAACCTTCATCCTAATTGTAGTGCAGAAAAGAAGTCATAGTTAGTTTAACAATTCAAGCCAACAAATAGCATTAATTATATCCCTAATGCTCCTTTGTGACATCATTAGAGCAGTGTGCACAGGGTGCAGCCCCCACATATGTGGAGCAGTGCCTTAATTACTGTATTGTGTCCAACAGGTGGCAGCGGAGAGCTGTGGCACTCCTGAGCGCCATAACAACTGCACAGAGCGATCTGTGGCTCTTCATGAGAACAGCCAGGAACAGAAATCTACATTTCCTGTGATGCCCCGGAAGCCAACTTTGCTGACGGTAATAATCTGCCCAAGAGGTAAGGGCAATGTTTACCCATTACTTAGTAAGACACAAGGTAGAGTACCTGGAGTTCATTTCTGCATTTCAGCGTGCCTTACAGGCTGTCTGTTGTCTTCTTTCTGCGTTCCCCTTGCCTCTCCTCTTTGCCTGATTATTTCTTGCAGCATTCTCTTTGGTCTCTGTTTTGGTGTCTGTGGTGGCGTTCTTTTGGGCCCTGCCCTCCGTTTTGGCGTTCCCTGCATTTTTCTCTTGGGCCCTGCCCTCCGTTTTGGCGTTCCCTGCATTTTTCTCTTGGGCCTTGCCCTCCGTTTTGGCGTTCCTGGCGGTGTTTTCTTGGGCCTTGCCCTTCGTTTTGGCGTTCCTGGCGGTGTTTTCTTGGGCCTTGCCCTCCGTTTTGGTGTTCTATGTAATGGTCTCATCAGTCTTGTGCTGTTTTGGCATTCCCTGACGCGGCCTTCTCTTTGGGCCCGGCCCCTGACGCGGCCTTCTCTTTGGGCCCGGCCCCTGACGCGGCCTTCTCTTTGGGCCCGGCCCCTGACGCGGCCTTCTCTTTGGGCCCGGCCCCTGACGCGGCCTTCTCTTTGGGCCCGGCCCCTGACGCGGCCTTCTCTTTGGGCCCGGCCCCTGACGCGGCCTTCTCTTTGGGCCCGGCCCCTGACGCGGCCTTCTCTTTGGGCCCGGCCCCTGACGCGGCCTTCTCTTTGGGCCCGGCCCCTGACGCGGCCTTCTCTTTGGGCCCGGCCCCTGACGCGGCCTTCTCTTTGGGCCCGGCCCCTGACGCGGCCTTCTCTTTGGGCCCGGCCCCTGACGCGGCCTTCTCTTTGGGCCCGGCCCCTGACGCGGCCTTCTCTTTGGGCCCGGCCCCTGACGCGGCCTTCTCTTTGGGCCCGGCCCCTGACGCGGCCTTCTCTTTGGGCCCGGCCCCTGACGCGGCCTTCTCTTTGGGCCCGGCCCCTGACGCGGCCTTCTCTTTGGGCCCGGCCCCTGACGCGGCCTTCTCTTTGGGCCCGGCCCCTGACGCGGCCTTCTCTTTGTTGTTTTCCATGACTTAGCCTTGCCTTTGATGTGTTCAGCCGTAGGCTGAAGAGCCTATCAGGAGCTCGGGCTTTGCAATGTGTATGAGCTTCATTAGCGCCAACATAAATGCACGCAACCTTCTGATTAAAGTTGAGACTTTCTGATCAATTCTGTGGTCGTGTGTTTGTCTCCCGCCGAGCTCCGCCAAATGGTGACCCTGACGTGATAACCCGTTGGATAGAACCAGACGAGCGGCGTAGGAAGTTCGGGTCCCTAAGCAGCGGGGATGGCAAAAGCACTCCAAGAAAGAAGAGGTGCCATGCCTCAGGACACTCTGTGAGACCTGACCGATACGGGCTGCCGGACCTTGCAAGGCTGCAACAGCGCTGAAACTTAGGTATGGAAAGACAAGCAGCTTATCAATTATTTACTCGCTTTTTAGAAAAGCACGGGATAAAAGGAATAGATCTTAATAAAGAGCTCCCTGGATTATTGGCCTATGGTCAGAGCTGGGGTTTGCTTGCTAACCCTTATTCAGTTCATGAGCTGAGTGAGTGGCGGAAGTTTGGAGATGTGTTGTGGGAGGCTATGATAGAGGACGATAAAGTGACAAGGAAACTGGGGAAATTATGGAAGGCAGTTCATAATGAATTGCTTCAGAGTCAGGGAGAGAAAAGGGCAGCTCAACAAGCTGTGGGGGCACACCAGCGAAATGAGGGTTACTGGAATTGGCCGCCAGCAGTTCCTCCTGCCGTAAGCACAATCGTTATCCCAGCTGAACGGGCTACGGGCTCAGAGCCTGTAAATGCTCCAGCCGCGGGCTCGGAGCCAATGACTATTCCAACTGCGCCACTTGTGGAACCATTAACCCCTTCAGCAACTGCCCTAGAAAAGCAAGGCGATGAGCCGGTCCCTGGGGCAGAAAGTGCCCTGGCGGAGGCAATCGCAAGAGAGCGCAGAGAGGCGTGGGCGAGCATAGCGAAAGCATGCATGGAGCAGGGGGATGGTGAAGGCGCGGCGGCGGTGCAGGAATTGGCGTGCCCTGTGACCTATACTCCTTTGGCTGCAGGAGGAATGCAGGCAACCATATCAGCATTAGATTGGAAATTATTGTCACAGCTGAGGGCTACAGTTAGCCAGTGTGGAGTCATGGGTGAGCCGGTGAAGCAAATGTTGGATTTTATCTGGGGTTCACAAATATTGCTACAAGCAGACATAAGGGGAGTAGCAAAGTTGATATTTACTCAGCATCAGTTATTGCTGTTTAATGCTCACTGGCATGATCTGTGCCAGCAGAGTGTGATGATTCAGAGGCAGCCAGGAGATCCGCTGCATGGGGTAACACTTGATGAACTATTAGGGCTGGGACCATACGTGAGGATGGAGACTCAAGCCCTCTTAGGTCCAGACAAATTGAGGGAATCTATGCGATTGGCTAGGCATGCCATGTCCAGAATTAAGGCACCAGGTGGACTCCCCTCATACATGGGAATCCAGCAAGGAAGGAGTGAGGATTTCGGGAGCTTTATTGTTAGGGTAGCGACAGCTATAGAGGCTGCAGGGGTACCTGAATACATGAAGGGAGCTATGTTAAAACAATGTGCATTACAAAATTGCAATTCTACAACTCGTGGAGTTTTAAACACATTGAGTAGTGGATGGACAATAGAAGAAGCACTACAGCGAATATCAAATATACCTAGTGGTCCACAAGCATTATTAGTGAAGGCAATCGCAGATCTGGGTGAGGGATTAAAAGCCCAGGCACAAGCTAGTCAGCCACAGGAATGGCAGCTCTTGCACCTTTGCGAGCGTCAGAAGTCCACACACACTGAGCAACAGATGACACTCCTGCATGAAACACTGGCAGCAAAGGACTAGTGATAGCACCGGAAAAGATCCAGCATACACCCCCCTGGAAATATCTCGGACTGATATTAAACAACACAATCGTCACGCCATGCTTACTTAACAAACTGACCACTACTGTCTTGCTTGCACAAAAGGAAAAAGGGGAAATGGTTGTGCGTACTCCCATTGCAGCTCACGGAACCCACAAAAAGAACGGTGTCAGGATGTGAAATGATGAGAAAGACTGAAACCAGGCTTGAAACGACCATGAACTCATAGTGATTGGGATTATGTGCTTCTTATTATTTGGTTTTGCTTTGTAACTTGTTGTATTGCAAATAGCAGAGTAGTAACCTTTGTTGTGTGGTTTTTATTTTTATTTTTTAATTTTTTTTTTTTTTTTTAGTAATAGATTGAATGTGAATTAACAGGATTTAATGTTACTAATGCTGAAATCTATGGAGATAGCTATTTTAATGTATTAGTAGCGCTAAGACAAAACCTGGAAAGGAATCCCAAGCAAAGGATGACCTTATATTATAGAATGATTAACTCTCTTTCATCCCACTATTTGGGAATTTAAAATATGATCATGAAGCACCTGAGACAAAGGCACACGCTAAGAGAGTTAACCTTGATAGTTCATTCTGCAAGCAGATGTTCCATTTGGCCTCTGTATCACGCATTGGCCATGCGGATGCAGTGTACAAATGGAAAATACTCTTTGGACCCTGAGAAGAACAAAAGAAAGAGAGAATCTGTGGTGGGTGAGAGAGGAAAAGTGCGCCTTGAAGCAGGGGACGCCCTGCTGGCACTGCCTATCGCATTCACCACCCTTTTTCTGCAGGTTGTTGTTTCTCAAGGGTCAGTACGTAATAATGCCCCTAGTTCTATCTGGCATGTAAAGTTCCTCAACTATTAATTTTCTATTAGCCCAAAGGCACAATCATGAGCACTCTAAAAGCATCTGTTGTACAAATCTTAGTGATTTTTCAAAATCAATATATCAGAATATATAAAAGTTGAAGACTTCTTTCAAAGCAGTTAGAGATTAGCACAGAATGGGGCCCTTGGGGATTTATTTCCAGGTTGCAGAAAGTTGGGCTGCAGACCAAACACGTGTTTGTTCTTTTTAGTAGGTTAACAGTATTTCTTGTCATGATGTTATGTTTGCCTTGTTTCCTTTCTCACACTTATAGCATTGTCAATCGAGGCCTTGATTGAGTTATAATGATTGTATTATTAATATAATTAGTGTTATTACTTTATAGCATGGTAGAAGTTTGCTAATAAACAAAAAAAGGGGAAATATGGGAACGTAAGAAAAACTGCACGGAGCAGCAGCTGTGCAGCAAGATAAGTGGCATGAGAACCAAGGACACCTTCAGAAGAAGAAAGAACATCTCACGGCTCTGATTGGCTAAGCAGACAAATGCCACTTCAAGGGTATTAGAGGAATTGTTGGTAGATACAGATTCAGTCAGGCATGCCACGCTGCAAAATCGTGCCGCTATAGACTTTTTACTGCTGGCTCATGGGCACGGATGTGAGGACTTTGATGGAATGTGCTGCATGAACCTCATGGAACACTCGTCATCAATACACCAACAAATAGCTAAGCTACAGACCCTCACCAGCCATTTGCAGGAAGAGGGTTTGGGGTTAGAGGACTGGCTCCGTGGGCTAGGAATTGGTCCCTGGTTTCGAGACATCATCTGATTCATGCTTATGATACTGGGGGTGTTAATTGTGTTACTGTTGGTGGTGCCATGTGTGTTCTCTTGTCTACATCACTTAATACACTGAGCAATTGATAAGGTAGTAGGAGTTAGCCTAGTTGTCCAAAAAGAAAACAAGGGAAGTGTGGAGAGTGTGATTGAGACCTGGCTGGTTGAGAAAGGCCACACAGACAGTATTCGGCTAATGAGACGAGAGTCCTTGAGCAATGTAACAGGATGTGTAGGAAGGCAGGAGAATGTAGAAATAAGAAAGATGTATGGCATGGTCTAATCACAAAAAGTACAAAGAAGGGCTGGGGCAACAAGTAGCTGAAGAGCCTAGCAGGAGCTCGGGCTTTGCAATGTGTATGAGCTTCATTAGCGCCAACATAAATGCACGCAACCTTCTGATTAAAGTTGAGACTTTCTGATCAATTCTGTGGTCGTGTGTTTGTCTCCCGCTGAGCTCCGACAATGGCCAATGCCCTCTGGGGCACCAGGCACATCTCCTACGCAGGATGTGCTGCACAAGTCTTTTTCTTTTTCTTTTTGTTATTAGCAGAATATTTCCTTCTCACCATCATGTCCTATGACTGCTACGTTGCCATCTGCAAGCCCCTGCACTACGGGACCTTGATGGACTGCAGAGCTTGTGCTACCATGGCAGCAGCTGCCTGGGGCACTGGGGCTCTCTTTGCTCTGCTGCACACTGCCAATACATTTTCTCTGCCTCTCTGCCAAGGCAATGCTGTGGATCAGTTCTTCTGTGAAATCCCCCAGATACTCAAGCTCGCCTGCTCAGAATCCTACCTCCGGGAAGTTGGACTTATCATGGCTGCTGTCCTTGTCTTATTTGGGTGTTTTTTATTCATAGTGCTGTCCTACATGCAGATCTTCAGGGCCGTGCTGAGGATGCCTTCTGAGCAGGGATAGCACAAAGCCTTCTCCACATGCCTCCCTCACATGGCCGTGGTCTCCCTGTTTCTCAGCACTGCTTTTTTTGCCCATCTGAGGCCTGCCTCCCTCTCCTCCCCATCCCTGGACCTGGTGTTTTCATTTCTGTACTCGGTGGTGCCTCCAGCAGTGAACCCCCTCATTTACAGCATGAGGAACCAGGAGCTCAAGGGTGCCATCAGGAAAGTTATCCATTATACATTGTTTCTCCATCAAAACGATGTTCATCATACCCTCAAGACTGCAAAGAAGTTAAGCAAAGTGTGATCGATTTTATGTGATGTTTCCATTTTTTCTTCATATTTCTTTGTCATACTTAAAATAAATTTAATTCCAATTAAATAATATTCATCATCAGTCTTTTTGTTTACTTATTTTTACTTCCATGTGTTGAACCTATTGTACTTAAGGAACCAGGTTCTATGAATAGATAAAGAAATCAACACAGGATCATTTTTTTTGCCTCCCATCCAGTATGGATCATCAGCAGAAGGTCATGAACTAAGACACAAATGCCACAAGGAGCAGCAGTGTCCCTGAGGGATGTTCATCACAGCCTGGAGGGGACTTTCTGCTGCCTTTGAATTGTGCTGCTGCTTCCCTGGAGCCACGGCCATGGGCAGCAGCAGGATGTGGCCTTTTCAGTGCTGCTCTCTTTATGTTCCCAACTGCTATCTTGTGTCCATGCATTTGTGTCAGCTCTCAGTTCTGGTGCAATTGGTGGCAGTGCTGTTGTCTCTATGGTGGCATCCCTTTGGCTGCAGGCAGGCAGGCAGTGTGCAGGAGTGTGCCACAGCTGGCCACCCTGCTGAGACCATCATAACAGAAGGGGCTGCTCAGGGCAGGGTCAGAGGGCTGAACACCCCTTCCAAATCTGTGCCAGGAATACAGCCAAGGAGTTGCCCTCGGGAAAGTCCTCTTGCTTTCCAGGGGTTCTGCATGGTTCAAAGTCCCAGGGTGATCAATGAGGACCAAAGGATGGATGAGAGCTCCCTTCTTGGTTGTACATGGCCCAGCAAATGGTAACGGGTCTTGAACATGTCTCTGTGGGACTGTCCCTACTGCGGTGGGACTAATGGCAGATGCTGTCCTGGACAGGAATCTGAAGCATCCTGGAGATGCCAGGGGATCTCCAGGGACAGTGTAAGAGACTGTGTCAGTGTAAGGCAAAGAATAGTTCCTTATGCAATAACAGACCACTGATTCAAAGGAACAGGGGAGTCTGAGGAGCCCACAGGCAAATGAAGGCTCTGCAGTGGTGCTGCTGAGCCAACTGGGCAGATGGAGAGAGACTCAACAATAGAGATCCCATCCAGTTGGGACTGCCTCCACCCTGAGCAGCACAGGGTCAGCCCGGTGTCCCAGGGCACCACAGCTCCCTCACTCTGCAGAGCAGCTCCACCAGCTCAGGGCCCTGCACAGAGCATGGGGAGGGAAGCAGGAGGGAACAGGGAGCTTCTGCCAGGCCAGCAAGGACACACTGCCCTGGACAAGGATCTGTGGGAGTAGGGCTGGTCCTGGAGAAGCGCTATGGAGAATTTCTGTGAGTTAGAGGATGGATGAGAAGGAACATGCTCTGCTTGCCCTCCTGCTGCAGGTGGCTGCACCAGAGAAGACTCGCAGCCAGCACCTGGATGGAGCTCTGCCACCCGCCTTGCCCTCCCCCCTCTCCAGTGCTGTCACTGCTG
Source organism: Phasianus colchicus (assembly GCF_987193195.1). NCBI lineage: Eukaryota > Metazoa > Chordata > Aves > Galliformes > Phasianidae > Phasianus > Phasianus colchicus. The sequence continues at coordinate 151,593 of NW_028325259.1, read as the reverse complement.
ATGCACTCCATGACCTCCCAGTGCTGCCGGCCGGCACATCTTCCAGGGGCCATTCAGGTGCTGCAGTGACAGTGAGCTCACATCACCACTCCAGCCACCTGTCCTCAGCCTGCCTCTCCCTTGCTCCTCTGCCCTGTCCTGTCCCTGCTGGGATGAGTGCTGTAGGGATGTGCTTCCTGTCCCCACGTTGACTCTTCCCAGCTGCCAGCCTGGTGGGCTCCTGGGGGTACTGATAGTAGGCTTGATGGTGTGGAGCAGAGTCCAGAGAGAAAAGGTGATGTGAAGCAGCATTTTTTCAGTGGAGGCCTCCATGTTCATTTGGCAAGTGAGGACTTGTGCTCAGTGTGCTTGTGGCCCGGAGCTTCTACTCCAGCGCTATCTGCATTGGTCATGGCACAGGAACAACGTTTCATAGACCAGCCACCTCCTTTCTTCCTCACGTTATGTCATAAACCAGTGTCCTTCACTCTGACAGTGTTTGTATCAGCTCATGGATTAAATGAATTAGACCTCTTTTAGTTCTTTGAGTCACAATCCAATGCCTTTTGCTCTCCGCCTCTGTAGCAGATAAATTTTACATACCCTTCATCTGAGGACTGACCTGATAGTTCTTTTCACACTGTTCTTTTTCAACTTCCATAGTTTGGTGGGACTTTTCCCAATGTGATGGGTTTCACCGCAGTGACTGTGACCTATACTTGAGTCTTTTAGGCTGAGTTTGACACCAATGACCCACAATGGTTCATGAATGTTTCTGTTTATTGAGAATAAATCAGAGTTTCTTGGCATCCTAGTGGCCATTTCAGTGCTGGGTCACCCCCAGGGCTCCACTAAGTTGTCTGGGGGGCATTGAGTGTGCTGGGTTGGGCTGCAGCTACAGGGACAAAGACAACAGTTGGCAGTTACTGCCCTGAGACCCTCTTCCCAAGTTCCATCTGCAGCTTCTAGAGGGCTCTGGTCTCCTGCAGGTCCTCTCGGAAAGCTGCCTGTCCCAGACAGGACCTCTGGGGCCTCTGGAGATGGCATGGAATGCTTGTGATCACACAGTGGAGCTTTGCTCCTTGTCATTTATCCTTCAATTAATATGCATTTCCTATTAATATTTATTGTTTCCTGTCTACCTATGTAAAGTACTTATTCTTTTGGGAAGTGAACCATGCTGGTGGGATACGGCTGAGGAGTGTGTCTTGTTTTAGTGAAATTGTATCATGCTTTACTGTTGTTTGTTTTAAAGTAGGAAGCAACGCCCTGTGTTTGTGTGCAGACAGTTCTCTAAGGAAAGCAGGTGAAGGAACGGTGTAAAGGAACTGTAATGTCCAGCTGTAGATTTCAGTGGAGGATTCTGCTGTCGGGAAAAGTGATGCAAGTGCCAGGTGGCATACAGCAGACACGTCAGGCCTGGGGAGGTGAGCAGTCAGGTTGTCTGTACAGTGTCAGGCCTCAAGCAATTGCTTTTCCTGTCTATGCAGATCTCCTTCAGAGACAGTCTGAATCAATATCAAATGGTGAATGATTCCCCAAAAGCAACAAGTTGCACTAATTTAAATCAGAAAACATTTATATTGGGTGCCCTTTAAAGTCTTTCTTTCCTATAGTAAAGAGTACTAAAAGTGTGGAGTAAAGTGTGAGTAAATCCCAGAGGAAGGATTGAGTTCACGCGGAGTAGAGTAAGTTCAAACACACAGTAAAGGGTGGGCAAGCCTGGTGCAAAGTGTAAGTAAAACCTGGAGAAAACTGAGTAAACTCGGAGTCAAGTGTGAGAAACACCCAGAGTAAAGTGTGGGTAGGCCTAGAAGAGAGGGTGTACACACCCAAAATAGGGTATCAGTAAAACCCGGAGAATAGCCTGAGTAAAGCCAGAGGAAAGTGTGAGTAAAGTTGAAGAAAAGTTTGAAGAAACCTTGAGTAAAGTATGAGTCAACAACACTCAAAAAAGAAGTGTGAGTAAACCCAGAGTAAAGTGCGAGTAAGCTTGGACTAAAGTGAGAGGTAAGCCCAAGTGAAGTGTGAGAAAACCCGGAGTAAAGTGTAAGTTAAGACAGAGTAAGGTGTGAGTTAAACACAGAGAAAGGAAACCCGGAATAGAGCAAGAGTAATCCCTGAGGAAAGAGTCTGCAAGCCTGGTGCAAAGTGTGAGTAAAACCTAGAGAAAACGGTGAGAAGACCAGGCATAAAGTGTGTGTAAACTCCGAGTAAAGTGTGAGAAACACTTGGAGTAAAGTGTGGGTAGGCCCAGAAAAGAGAGCGTACACACCCGGAGTAGGGTGTCAGTAAAACCCTGAGAAAAGTGTGAGTGAAAGGTGAGAAGGGTCCCATAAGTGGAAGTAAAAAGGCAAGAAGGCTTCAAAGTGAATGAGAATAAGGGGAGTGAAGGGAAATAATTAAAGATAGCTTCTAGAAGCAAGAATGTAGAGCTTGTTAGAAAATAAGGGATGTCAGACACTGGGTCTGGGATAGTGAGGGGGTGTAGAAGGCCATACCAATAAGGTCTGAGAACAGCCCGAGGACATTTCACAGAGAGATGATTAGACGTCCACAGAGCAAGAAGAAACCAGTTTGGGGCGATGCCCTCACTTTGGGTCAGAAGTTTACAGCAAGAAAGGGCAGAAGCCTTTGTGAGGAAGTCAAGAAATCTTCATCCCTTGACCCACTACCCACGCACAAGATGAGAGGGTCTGCATGCTAATGAAGTCACGGGATTGTAATGAATATGTATCCGAGTTCCAGGAAAGCTGTTGATGATGTATTAGTTTGGCCTATATCTGTTCCACAAGTATTCCTGATGTGGTGCAAGCTTGGAGGAATGATACCCCCTGCACCAGGGCTTTTGTGCAATTGCCAATAAAAAATAACTTCTCTATATCCTTACAGGCTATAGGGATTGATTTCCACACGTCAAAACCTTCAGTAAAGTTTGAGTAAAACACACACACAAAAAAAGAAGTGTGAGTAAACCCAGAAAGAAGAGTGAGCAAACTTGGCATAAAGTGTGAGGTAAGCCCAAGTCAAGTGTGAGAAAACCCGGAGTAAAGTGTTAGTAAATGAGGAGTAAAGTGTGAGTACAACTCAGAGTAAGGTGTGAGTCCACCCAGAGTAGAGCAAGTGCAAACCCAGAGTAAAAAGTGTGCAAGCCTTGTGCAAAGTGTGTGTAAAACCGGTAGAAAGCTGTGAGCAAACCAGGAGTAAAGTGTGACCAAACCCGGAGTCCAGTGTGAGAAACACCTAGAGTAAAGTGTGTGTAGGCCCAGAAGAGAGAGTGTACACACCCAGAGTATGGTGTCAGTAAAACCCAGAGAAAAGTGTGAATAAAACCAGAGTTAAGTGCAGACATGCGGAATCAAGCTCTGTAACCCAAGTAAGGTTGCAAAACAGGTACGGTTTATTCAGTGCTGCGCAGACACTGGGTGCAAAGGGGTAGATCCACCTAACTTGCACACCATCCAGAAAAATGGTGCTACAGATATAGGCCAAACAAATGCATAATCAATAGTTTTCCTGGAATTCAGATACATATTCATTACACCCCCGAGAGTTCATTAGCATGCAGACCCTCCCCTCTTGCACGTGCGTTGTGGGTCATGGGATGAAGATTTGTTGTCTTCCTCACAAAAGCTTTTGACTTTTCTTGCTGTAAACTTCTGATCTTTCAGGAGGACATCCCCCCAAACCTGTTTCTTCTTGCCCTGTGGACATCTCATCACCTTCCTGCCAAATGTTCTTGGGTTGTTCTCAAGCCTTATCAGTATGGCCTTCATCCCCTTCACTATCCCAGACCCAGTGTCTGCCATCCCTTATTTCTTTAACAATCTCTACATTCTTGCTTCTATAAGCTATCTCTAACTACCCCTATCCTCAGTCCCTGTGAAGCCCTTTTCTCACCTTCTACTCTTTTACTGTGGGGCCCTTTTCTCACCCTTCAAACAAGGTGAGAGAACAAAACTGAAATACAAACACAGCAAATCACTTTAATTACAGTAAATAGGTAAGGAATATGAAGGATGTGAAATCCTAACTGACTGTGAGCAGATTTCTGTCTTGGAAATGATTTAAATTATGTAAACTATTAGTCAAATGTGTTGTGGGTTAGGCGTTGTTTCAATTAATATATTAAGGTGAAAGGGACGCTGAATTCATCAGCTGTTCCAAAGTTTGCAGGAAAAAGCCTGCATTTGATATGTAGCCATAAACACTCACAGTTTATTGTCACTGGGTTTTAAGCAAGGAAAGAAGAAAGCACCTTTTCCCTCAACCCAGGAATTGTTGAGTTGTGTTTTCTCCCCTGTCCTGTTGAGGAGGGGCACCTGGGAGCCAGGCAAGGTGAGCACAGCGCAGCTGGGTGCTGAGTTCCAGGGTGATTTTGGGGTCCCAGCCCCGCAGCATGAGGCTCCATATGCCTTCCCCTCTGCAGAATAGCCCTCCCCCACCGCCCCACAGGGAGCTCAGTGCAGGCACTGTGTGGGGCAGCATGCGTGCAGTGGTACAGAGATGTGCCCCCAGCATAGCCCCTGTCAGCATGCACTGACCTTCTGCTCCAGCAGCCTCCCCCACAGGCTGTTCCCTGCCCAGCTCCAACATATCCTATACAGCTCACAGCCATCCCTGTTCTGAGCTCCGTTGAGCTCTGGGCTGGGAGAGGGTGCGGCCAGGCTGCCCACTCCCCAGTGAAGGCACTGAACCCAGGGAGAATGTGGAATGGTCCCATTTCAGCCCTCAGCCCTCAGCAGATTACAGTGAAAAGTGCTGCTGGAAATCACTGGCATGAGGTCTGGATCTGCTGCTAGCTTCCTTGGGCAGTGTCTCCTTTCTGTTCACACAACAGGAAGCTTTGCTGGATCTGTGCCCTGAGGCACCCTGCTTCATGGCCCCACAGGCATGGGGTGGTCTCCAGGGCTCCAGGATCACCTCTGCCAGCTCCCTCCTCTTGTGGGCTCTCAGAGGCTGACGTCCTTGCATGGACTGAGCAGAGGGATTACCCTTTGAATGGTCACAACCAGACTCTGATGTTCCATCTGTCCCCCAGCACACTCATCTTGTACCACGGTTGACTTTGGGGTAATGGCCAGCTTGAGGGTTGGGAGACTGTCACAAGGACTTCTGCCTGGGACAGAGACTGAGCAACAGCAGCAAGGTCATGGGGTCCTGGTCGTACTTGATTCTTCAGGGAGATTTTATGAGCACATCAACTCCCATCAGACTCCATCCCTCCTCTGATCTGATCTGATGATGACACTGTGCTGGCCATGCTGATCAGAGTGGGCAGCAGACCCAGGTCGACAGGGATGAGTGCTGATAAATCCTCTCCCTGAGAGTCTGCGGGTGTGCAAAATGCTTGGAATGACAATGGAACATTTCCAAAGGCACTGTGTGTGCACAGGTATGCCTGAGGAATCTTCCTTCAGCCTCCTGTCCTGGGTCTGCTGCATCCCCACTGCCTCCACAGTGCCTGCTGGCATCTTATTTGCCTACAGATACAGAAAGATAACACAGAGGCTGTGGTAGAGTCAGCACTGACCCAGAGTTCATATGGGCTCCAGGAGAAAGAGAGCACGGTGATGCCTCAGTACAAGTGGAAGGAAGCCAAACACTTGTATAGGACCATGATAACCACTACTGATACTCACACACACACACACGAACAGCAGAGAAAAACGTATCTATTAATATAAATAAATATTATAAACATTAAAAATCATAATGTAGGCCTGTTACTGGACAGACTTAGAATTATTTGTAGAGACAGATGAGAAGTTTATCCCTGGTGGATGTGGGAATACAAGATAGACTATTTAGAGCAGAAGTGGTGGAGCAAGACAAGCAGCATGAGAAAGCAAGGCTGAGAACACAGGATATATCTAGAAGAAAAGTAAAAGGAATGGTGCACAGCTCTGATTGGGTTACTGCCTGTCTGCACGGAAAAGGAATGTTTGTGGAATACATTGTCAACATGAAAAGGCAAATGGGAAAGTTGTAAAGGCTGATAGGAAAGGTAAAAAAGGAAACTTGTGAGTGTATATAAGTGATGTGAGAACCTGTAAAAAACAATTTGTATCATTCACATTAGAGTCTGAGCCTGTTTGCCATAGATGGAATTTGTCCATGACATCATTTTCCTCACTGCATCCTTGAGCTCCTGGTTCCTCATGCTGTAGATGTGGGGGTTCAGTGTTGGAGGCACCACTGAGTATAGAAATGACACCACCAGGTTCAGTGAAAGGGACAACAGAGAGGGTGACTTCAGGTAGGCAAAAAAATCAGTGCTGAGAAAGAGGGAGACCACGGCCAGGTGAGGGAGGCACGTGGAGAAGGCTTTGTGCCGTCCCTGCTCAGAGGGCATCCTCAGCAAAGCCCTGAAGATCTGCACATAGGACACAACAATGCATATAAAACAACCAAAAAAGGCAAGAACACTAAGGACAGTAAGTCCAATTTCCCTGAGGTAGTCTGATTCTGAGCAGGAGAGCTTGAGGATCTGGGGGATTTCACAGAAGAACTGATCCACTACACTGCCTTGGCAGAGAGGCAGTGAAAATGAATTGGCAGTGTGCAGCAGAGCAAAAAGAACCCCAGTGCCCCAGGCAGCTGCTGCCATGGTGGCACAAGCTCTGCTGTCCATCAAGGTCCCGTAGTGCAGGGGCTTGCAGATGGCAACGTAGCGGTCATAGGACATGATGGTGAGAATGCAATACCCTGCTGAAAACAAAAACAAAAAGAAAAAGACCTGAGCAGCACATCCAGCATAGGAGATGTGCCTGGTGCCCCAGAGGGCATTGGCCATGGCTTTGGGGAGAGTGGTGGAGATGCAGCCCAGGTCGAGGAGGGCGAGGTTGAGGAGGAAGAAGTCCATGGGGGTGTGCAGGCGGTGGTGGCAGGCTACGGCTGTGCTGATGAGGCCGTTGCCCAGGAGGGCAGCCAGGTAGATGCCCAGCAAGAGCCAGAAGTGCAGGAGCTGCAGCTGCCGCGTGTCTGCCAACGTCAGCAGGAGGAACTCGCTGATGGAGCTGCTGTTGGGCATCTGCTGCCTCTTGCCACAAGAACCTGTCCAAGGAGTACAAAAGTTAAAGACAGAGATTTCAGTGTGGAAAATTTTCAGTTAACCCCAGTTATGTGAGCCACATTTCTTGACGTTGAGTTTGTCTTGAGGGCTTCTGCACTTTTTCTCTCCAGGAAGCAGTCTTGTCCCCATAGGGACAGGGAAATGTGGTCGTGTAGGGAAAGGTTTTCTTTCCAAAATGTATCACATGAAGTAAATTCTAATAGAGAAGTGCTTGTCAGCATCTGTGGACTCAAAGCCAGAAATATGTGGGTTACAAATGGAAGTTGCAGTGATAGTTTTTTCTGCACTCCATCCTCTCACTCAGTGTGTCCATGGAGGGTTTGCTGAATTGAGAAATTCGGAGCACTTCTGCTGTACTCAGTATGAATGCCTATGAGACCTGAGAGGCAAAAGGATTCATGTCTGCTTAGTGTGGAGAAAGGGCAGCTGGTTGGGCTTGTTTCTAATTGTTCTGAGCTTGTCAGTTTTGAAGAGGGAGATGGATTACACTCCCAGAACACTGTGAAAAGAAGGCAGACCCAGCTGAGAGCAGAGGAATCCACTGCCCATCACGGAATATTCATCATTTCTCAACATACTTCAGCAGTGCCTCATCAGCACATGTATTGCAAAGGAAACCTAACATTCATTCCCTGCTGCAGCAGGGAAGACCTCATCTGGAACAGCTCTTATTCTATGATAAAGAAACATAGAGTGTATGCAGCCTGATCTGCACTGGGATGTGCCAGATTTGGTGATCCCTCTTGGAAAAGTGTTTGCATTACCTATGGTGAGAGACTTACTGTGTCAATGGCTGAAAGCAATGCTCCTGCAGTGAGGTCGCAGCCTGCTCACACCCCACACATCCTGTAATCCCTCTCTCCTTTCTCTTCTATCTTCATGTCACCTCAGAACATGCTGCTAGTACTGATGCAGAGTACACGGGAGCTGCTCTTAGTCAGAGCTGTGTCTCTGCAGCACTGCCCACTTGTAGGAGCTCCCTGTGTCCCAGGAGCCCAGACCAGCTCAGCAGCAGAGGATGTGATTTCTATCCTCCCGATGATCTCTCCTGAGATGTCCCTGGGTCTCTGTGGCCAACAGCTCCTAAAAGACAGCAGTGTCATGATTGTACTCTGAAATCTGCTGCATTAACCACCAAATGCCCACTGGACAAGGACCAATTCCAGACATACGGTTAGCCCTTCAGTGAGTGTTGCTGTATCAAAAAGTGCACACAGGCAAGGACAGGGAGGGGTGGACTTGCCCTGGGCAGGGCAGTGATCCAGCTGAGGTAGTGCTGGCATCTCATCCCTAGATGGAAACTCTATGGTGGAAATGGGTTTGGGATTTCTCTGGTTCAGTTCAGATGTGCACAAGGAGTTGCCTGCATGTGAGCTCCTGCTCTGAGTCCTTGGTCCTCCAGTGGAGAGTCAGTTGCTCACACACAGACCCTGGGTGATGACCAAGGTGCCTGCGATGCTCCTGGATGTGTGCTAGTGCTTGTGAAGTGTGTGGGAAATCCCTGAGATAGACACCTCCTTCCTGAGCATCAGCTGAGGGCCAGAGAGGGGTTAGAGCTATTCTTGGCCATCCTAAATGACAACAGACCACTGCGTTTAGGGCACTGGAGTATGTCTTTTTTACTCATCTCCGTGGAGCAGGCAGAGTTATTCAGCTGACTAAATGGATGAGCTCACAAAAGAAGAGGCAGATCTTCCTCTGTTCTCCATCTGTTGCCTATTCTGGAGCTCAAGGCACTACAGAGCTGACGCACATCTTTGTTCTTCGTCTGAAGAAGCCTCAGTTTTCTATGTGCTCTCATGTGAATGACATCAGAAGCAGCCTAGTGTCATGCCAGTTCCCTGGGCTGTCCAGCACACTCACATGCAGCTGCAAATGCAGCACAGGGCCTTCAGGAAAGACATGTCCAGGAGTATCCATGCTGCTTGGATAACTTAGCTACCCATAATGGGTCCAATGATTATGTGCCACCTTCATAGATACCATGGATGCACTGAATCCAATAATGCCTCCTGAATAGGATGTTTTCTTATGTGATTTTACACTGATGAGAACACCAGTATGTGCTGGGCTACATAGCTTTGTACACTTGCAGGCCTGAGCTCTTGTTTGGATCACAGGAACACAACTGGACTGTAGCATGAGTCTTCATGATAGATGGGAGAGGAGACAAAAAAGAGGAACTGCCCTCTGTGGGTGTGCCCTGAGCTCTTCCTTGGGATGGCAGAGCAGCCAGGTGAGAGTGAATGGCAATGGCAAATAGAGGAGACCAACAGTGTCTGTTCCTGGCTTCCTGATCATGAGGAGGAAGTGGAAGGTGCCCAATGCAGACAGATAGGAGCCTGATGTTTCAGGCCCTTGTCCCCTTTGGGGGCCTTTTCCACTGCAGTATCTGCTGCAGGGACAGCACAGCAGGGCATACAAGATCCAGGATATCCCTGGAGAGCACAGCTGACAGTTTGTTCACCAAGCCTTAGAGAAACCAAAGAGGAGAGGTGCTCTGCTGCATCTCATACTCACTGGCAAGGAAGGGCTGGTGGAGAATTTGAAGGTCCAAGTGAACCTGGTCTGCAGTGGCCATGGGATGGTGGAGCTGTGGAGTCTGAAGGGAGGGCAAAAGTCAAGTTCACACCTTGGGTTTCAGGAGAGCACACCTTGGCTTCTTCAAGTGTCTGTGGTGCCCAGTACAGAAAGAATGCAGATATAGGAATTGGAAACAAGAAGTGGTCAGCTGGGAGCAATGCAGAGTGTTTGTCCTAGTGTACCTGCTGAGATTAGTTTAGAAAGTCTAAAGCTCACACAGAGTTGAACCTGCCCAGGCATATCAAAGACAGAAGGGCTTTTAGAAATATATACACAACAAAAGGAAATCTAGGGTGAATGTGAGCTCACAGTGAAATGGGGCATGCTACCTGGCATGAAGGGCGTGAAGCCTCCTGTGCTGCATGTGACCTTCTAAAACAAGGTCTGAGAACGTGAGAAGATCTCAGTACCACAGTGTGACTCAATTAGTGGAAACACTGAGAGCTGCCATGGACAATTCTCAGCAGGGAAATTCTGGGGAGTGCCAGGCTCTGTTCAAAGCAGAGATGGATTTTCTCTTATTTTTGAAGCTGTAAGTCTGAAAGATGTTCCTGTCAATAAAACTGAAGCAATTGAACTAAATTGAATTGAATTGAATTGAATTGGATGGATTGAAGACCAAGATGGAAATCAGTGAAAATGAGTTAACACACCTCTCAAGTTCTGAAATACTCATGAGATCTGTTTTTTTTTTTAAGTTGAAAATTCAAGAGTTCTAGGGGATTTTGTGTCCTTTCTATTTTATTCAAAAAAGAACAACATTTTGCAGAACTGTGTTAGCAGGAAACACATGCCTTCAGATACGGGGACACAGACTGTGTTTCATTGTTCATCATGAAGGAATTCTGTTTGTTGGAAAAAAGAGAAATCTTTCATTGCCCATGTGCAGCTGGTTCTCTGAGGAATTGGTGCCAGTGCCAATGCCCTGTGACCAATGCCCAGCGTCCACCGCTGCTCTACCCTGCTGTGTGTTTGATGTCCCTCATCCTCCAGCTGTCTCCAGCTCTCCTAAATCAATGACCATGATTCAGGACAAGTTTTCAGCAGGCCATCTGGACACATGCTCTTCCCACTGCTCTACAATCTTTTCCTTCCCTTGCTCTTTGTTCACTCAGATACCTCCCAACTATCTGGCTGATCTGTGAACTTCAGGGAGATTATTGGAACTTGCAACATTTCTGCAAAGTCTGATGGACTCCTTGATCAACTCCTTAACTGTGATTCTATCTATGCCTTCCTATCTCTGCCTAACATATTTCTTGCACAAATATTCCCAAGACAAACCTCATTAGGTGTGGCTTGGACAAGGCATGCAGTTGATTACATTGCTCTACAGTTCGTTCAATTGCATCATGTTTACAATTATTGGGAAAAAAAAAAAAAAAAAGAGAGAGAGAAATCTTTCATTACCCATGTGCAGCTGGTTCTCTGAGGAAAGCCAGTGGGAGATGGTGCAAACAAGGTTTAGCACTGAGCAGGTGACTGCAGAGGAGAAAAGTGATGTGAGGAAAACTGATGCAAGTCCCATGGGGCCAATGGGAGTAGAAATGGGGTGGGGTAGCTGCAGAGGACATTTGTCCACACAGTGACGAGGCAAAGGTCGTTAGGGGACATCCTGGATCAATATCATTTACAAAGTGCTGCTTCATCTTCTTGTTTAAACCCAACTATAAATAAATAAATAAATAGTCTTCATAAATACCCATCATTCTCTTCAAATTTTAACTCTCTCCCGATACCTGTCCAGTTTGCTGCACAAGTTCTGAACACCTGAAGAAGATGACAGGAAGGCACAAGGCACAGGAAGGCTCTTCAGGTTGTAATGGGTCCCAGGGAGCATTTGCTGCTGAGTCCATCAACCTCCAGTGCACAGAGAAGATTGCATGAAGTGCTCAAGAAGACAAAGTCTGAAGGAACAGTGAAGTTTCCTGGAGTATTAATGGGCCCCACTGAGGACCATTCACAAGCCAGCTTCCCCAGGGACTTGTTAGAGCAGATAATTGGAAGCCATGATTGCAGGCAGACCAAGGCACTGGGATGGCGGCTGTGATGCTGAGCAAAGCCTCCTTTGTCTTCTGAAGCAGAAAGGCCAAGGCCTGATCCCCAGAGCCTTGGCAGGGAGATCGTGTCCCTCCTGCTGGCTCAGGGCCCTTCCTGGGGCAGTGGGATGGAGGTTTGTCTGATGTCACATGGAAGACTGTGGGACAGCAGCTGCCACTCTGCATGGGGTGCAGGGATACCGTGAGGCCCAAATCCCATATGAGCAGTGTGTCTCATGCCAGGATGTGGGATGTGGGAATGGCCCAGTCTGAACAAGCAGTCAATCCCAATGAAACTTTGAACTTCAGATCACTCAGTTCTAGTGCCCTCCTTTAGATAGTATCCCATAGTTGTATGTCCTTTATGTTCTTTATGTTCTGACCCATTCTCCAGCGGCTTATCCATCAAATTATGTTTCTGTGTAGCCCTGTGCAGAACATTTTGCCCAGAAGGATACTGTGAGAAATAGTCAAACTATTCTCTCTATACTCTATTGAAATCTTAAAGGATAACCTCAACTGGTTTCTCTTGGTCAACTCAGTGGGTGATGCTGTCATAAAGGGACATTAAGTTAAACAGGACCTTCCCCTCATGAGCTTGTGTTGGGTGTGACCAACGAGAGAATTATCCTTCAGGTGTTTTTAAGTAACTCTTAGCACCATTTTCTCCATAAATTTACCAGGCACTGAAGTGAGAATGACAGTTCTGTAATTACTGATGTCCTCTTACTTCCTCATGTTTAAAATAAGGACAATGTTTGCCATCTTTCTCTGTATGGGATCTGACATTACCCTAAACTACTTCTGATGCCATCCACATGAGAGCTCAGAGCAAACTAATAAGGAGTCATGAGTGAAATAATGTAGATGTTTCATAGCTTTGTAATGCCTTCAACTCCAGACTATGCCACAGATGGAGCAGAGAGGAAGGTCTGTCTGTTCTTTTGTGAGCATCCATTTGGTCAGCAAAATAACACAACATGCTCCATGGGGACAGGTGCAAAAGGCACAGTGGGTGCCCCAAGCACAGGGCTGTGGTGGCATTTAGGATGGCCAAGAATACCTCCCTTCTGGCCCTCAGCTGATGCTCAGGAAGGAGCTGTCTGTCTCACAGATTTTCCACCACAGTTTACAAGCACGAGCACACAGCTAGGATCACTCCAGGCACCTTGGTCATCCCTGAGTGTCTATGTGTGAGCAGTGCAGTCCCTGTTAAATAAAGAGCAAGGATTCAGATGAGGGGCTCACACACAGACACCTCACTGTGTACATCTGAACTCAGCTAAGAGGACTCCCTGCTCTCACGGTTCTGTGAGGAACTGATCCCATTTCAGCCTCAGGTTTTCCATCAGCGGATGAGATGAATAACTCTAGGGTTAGGATGAGAGGGTCTGATATTAACAGGACATATGGAAATGGCTTTAAAATAAAAAGGGGTGACTAAGGTTTGATATTGGAAAGGCATTTTTTACACACAGGCACTGGAAAATGTTGCCAAGAGTAGTTGTGGAGGCCCATACCTGCAGGCATTCAAGGTCAGGTTGGTTGGGATCCTGGGCAGCCTGTTCTGGTAGATGGCAACCCTTTCCATGGCTGGGGGGCTAGAACTAGGTGATTTTTCAAGTCTCCTCCACACTATGCCGTTCTATGATTCTGTAATGTTATGACTTAGAGCTTTTTAGCGGCTGTTTCCAGATTTGGCATTTGCTTCTCTCATGGTCAAACATCTTTTTCTAGGAACAACCATGCTTGTGGAATCCAGTGGACATGTGGTAATTAACTGAGCTGACTGTGTAGGACGTTCTGCAGTGATGACCCTGCTGTCCCTGAGGAGATGTCATCTCTGGAGACCAATGGAGGTCTCCATGGAGAGAAGGAAATCCCATCCTGTGCTGCTGAGCTGGGCCAGGCTCCTGGGACACAGGGATCTCATACAAGTGGGCAGCACTGCAGAGGAACAACTCCTCTGCACAGCACAGCCAAGCAAGGTTAGGGGCATGATCTGCAGGTAACAGAGAGAGGAGAGAAGAAAGAGAGCTTACACGCTGTGTGGCACATTAGCAGACTGTGTGCTCACGGAAGAAGCATTTCTCACAGCCCTTGACAAGGTAAGTCTCTGGCTGCAGCAAATGAAGAGGCTTTTCCTGCAGGGATCACTAAATTTGGGACATCCCAGTGCAGCTCAGGCTGCATAAACTGTTTCTTTATTATGGATAAAGAACTGCTCCAGCTGAGGGTTTCCATGCTGCAGGATCAGAGCACAGCCCAGGGGCTGCAGCCGGGTGCCCAGGGCTGTCCTGCAGAGCAGGTCCCTGCTGTGCCTCAGGGGCTGTGTGCCAGGGCAGGGACTCTGCTGCCTGCCAGGCTCAGCACTGAGCACTGAGCACTCAGCATTCAACCTGCCAAGGGAGCTGCCCAGGGCGCTGCGGGGTGATGTGTGGGGGAAGGAGCCCCCCAGAAGGGCAGGGCTGGGCAGGGGCCTTCTGCTGCCACAGCTGCTGCCTGGGGCAACGGGATCACGGCTTCTTTGCATCCCAGAGAGTTTCCAAGGGCACTTTGCAAGAGGAGAGACAAGACAGGGATTTTCCCATACCTGTCCTTAGGGAAAGATAATGAGTTGGACACAGAATTCTGAAAGGAGTTGTGAAATATGAACACATCTCTGAGAATCTTAAACTATCTGTTTCTCAGTCTGCAGTTATATGAACAACCTCCCCATGTGCTTTCAGCCTCTTTTCTCCCAAAGGACAGCACCAGCTGAAATTATCGTAATTCTCTGCAGACATGTATAAAGCACTTATCCTGAAAACAGGCAGCTTTCTCTAACAGAAAGTGAAGTGCATAGAGTTTGGGATGGGCACTCTGAGTGCAGAAGGGGTAAAGACATGAGACATGGAAATCACTTGTAAGAGTAAAATATCCTGGATATGATTAGGGAATGAGAGGAAAGTAAGAGCTCTTTCAGCTTCTACTTCTTAAGGTGCAGTAAAGCTCATTAAAATAAACTCATGCTATGGAGATAAATGAACATTTTCCATACACATAGAAAAACTTCTATATAATGGTGGGAAGAGTTTCTGTGTGAATGGTCTTGACTTGTCATTATTTTCTGCACTGTGAACAGGACTCCAGGCCCAGGAACTGCAGATGCCCAACAGCAGCTCCATCAGCGAGTTCCTCCTGCTGGCGTTGGCAGACACGCGGCAGCTGCAGCTCCTGCACTTCTGGCTCTTGCTGGGCATCTACCTGGCTGCCCTCCTGGGCAATGGCCTCATCAGCACAGGCGTAGCCTGCCACCACTGCCTGCACACCCCCATGGACTTCTTCCTCCTCAACCTCGCCCTCCTCGACCTGGGCTGCATCTCCACCACTCTCCCCAAAGCCATGGCCAATGCCCTCTGGGACATCAGGCACATTTCCTATGCTGGATGCGCTGCTCAGGTCTTTTTTTCTTTCTCTTCTTCATCTCAGCAGAATATTGCATTCTCACCATCATGTCGTATGACCGCTACGTTGCCATCTGCAAGCCCCTGCACTATGGGACCTTGATGGACAGCAGAGCTTGTGCCACCATGGCAGCAGCTGCCTGGGGCACTGGGGTCCTTAATTCCCTGCTGCACACTGCCAATACATTTTCACTGCCTCTTTGCCAAGGCAGTGCAGTGGATCAGTTCTTCTGTGAAATCCCCCAGTTTCTCAAGCTCTCCTGCTCACAGTCCTACCTCAAAGAAATTTGTCTTCTTGTGATCAGTGCCTCTTTAGCATCTGGGTGCTTTGTATTCATTGTTTTGTCCTATGTGCAGATCTTCAGGGCCGTGCTGAGGATGCCCTCTGAGCAGGGACGGCACAAAGCCTTCTCCAAGTGCCTCCCTCACCTGGCCGTGGTCTCCCTGTTTCTCAGCACTGCTTTTTTTGCCCATCTGAGGCCTGCCTCCCTCTCCTCCCCATCCCTGGACCTGGTAGTGTCATTTCTGTACTCGGTGGTGCCTCCAGCAGTGAACCCCCTCGTCTACAGCATGAAGAACCAGGAGCTCAGGGATGCAGTGAGGAAAATGATGTCACGGTCACATTTCAGTGGGGATAAATTTATCCTCTGTCATAACAAATGATTCCCAGTCTGTCCCCTAACACACCTATGTTATTTTTTTTTAATGTTTAAAATATTTAATTATATTAATAGATACATTTTTCTTTGCTGTTCATATATATGCGTAATTATCATTAGTGGTTATTGTGTTCCTAAACATGTGTTTGGATTCCAATCACTTCTCTGAGGCATCATCCTGCTTTCTTTCTCCTGGAGCCCACAGGAACTCGGGGTCAGTGCTGACTCTCTCACAGCCTCTGTGTTCCATCTCTGTATCTGCAGGCAAATGAGAGGCCAGCAGGTTCAGTGGTCATGATATGGGCTGGATTAGCAAAAGGATCAATGTATTAGTATAAGGATCAATATATTACATTAGCAGAACGAATCAGTGTGTACTCATCTTAAATGTTACCAGTTTAGCTTTGCTTCGTGTGTGAACAGCCCTGTTTTTATCACTTCTGTTTCACAGAAGCACTGCAATCACATTTGTTTGCCTCCGCCAGGTGCAAGGACTTGTTCTTGAGTTTGGTATGAACTGTTGGCAGTTATAGTGCACCAAGACAGAAAGCTGCTGATTGTGCAAAACAAGCAATGGAAATTTGCCAAACTGGGGGAAAGGAGCTAAAAGGTGAGCCAGGGTGCACCATGATGAAGAGGAAGATGAACTAAAGGGGAGGAAGTAGGTGCTGTGAGAAGGAGGACGTGCGGTATCAGGGGCTGTGCTGGGGGCACATCTATGTACCACTGCACGCATGCTGCCACACAGTGCCTGCACTGAGCTGCCACGGGCTGCCTGTGGGGTGATGGGGCCGGGCTGTCCTGCAGAGGGGAAGGCACACGGAGCCTCCTGCTGCAGGGCTGGGACCCCAAAATCAGCCTGGAACTCAGCGCCCAGCTGTGCTGTGCTCACCTTGCCTGGCTCCCAGGTGCCTCCTATGCTGCTCTGTCACTGCCCCTCCCCTACAGGATGGGAGAGAAAACAGAATTCAACAATTCCTGGTTTGAGGGAAAAGGTGCTTTATTCTTTCCTTGCTTAAAACCCATGAGAACAAATTGTGTGTATTAATGGCTACATATCAAATGCAATGTTTTCTGCACACTTTGGAACAGCTATTGCATTTAGCGTCCTTTCCACCTTAATATATTATTTGAAACCATACGTAACCCACAACACATGACTAATTGTTTATATAATTTAAATGATTTCCAACACAGAAATCTGCTCACAGTCAGTTAGGATTTCACATCCCTCTTGTTCCTTTACCTACTTACTCTAATTAAAATGATATGCCACTTTTGTATTTCTCTGTCCTCTCACATCCTGAGCTTTCTTTTTCTTTTCTTTTCTTTTCTTTTCTTTTCTTTTCTTTTCTTTTCTTTTCTTTTCTTTTCTTTTCTTTTCTTTTCTTTTCTTTTCTTTTCTTTTCTTTTCTTTTCTTTTCTTTTCTTTTCTTTTCTTTTCTTTTCTTTTCTTTTCTTTTCTTTTCTTTTCTTTTCTTTTCTTTTCTCTTCTCTTTCTTTCTTTCTTTCTTTCTTTCTTTCTTTCTTTCTTTCTTTCTTTCTTTCTTTCTTTCTTTCTTTCTTTCTTTCTTTCTTTCTTTCTTTCTTTCTTTCTTTCTTTCTTTCTTTCTTTCTTTCTTTCTTTCTTTCTTTCTTTCTTTCTTTCTTTTCCCCTAATATTTACCAATAATTCCCTAAAGTAACCCCGTGTACCCCTTAGTTATTTCTGTTCTTGCTGTCAGACCCAGTCTGTTGTGTCAGTGCAGTTCAGGTAATGATTCACTTCTGAATGCTTTGGTCATTTGCAGAACTCTGGACCATTCCAATAACAGCTCTCTGGATCCCAAAGTAAAGGTTGCTACGTTACAGAAACACACGCATCTATCAGGTGCCACTTGTAAGCAAAGAATCAATCTTACGAACAATTTCTTTGTGTGTGCTGTAAAAAGATGTGTTTTACTATAACACAACCACTGTCCTGAGATTCACAATGCTTTGTTTAGCTCAATATTTTAAGGATATAAATGAGAAATGAGTGCTTTCCCAAAGCTTCATTAAATGCTGTGGTTCTTTACGGTCAGAATGATAATGTGGATGCTTTGACAGTACATCAGTTACACAGACCGGTACAAAAATCTAGCTGGACTGTTGAAAGTCCTTTGGCATGATCCCACATCACATCCTTATCTCTGTGGAGAGATATGTGAGATGGATTTGAAGGGTTGCTTCCCTCTCTGCCCCGAGGAGCCGCGCTGGGCCGAGATTGGAGAGCAGTGGGGAAGTGACCTGAGTCCAGGGCCTGGGACTCAGGGCCGCAGCCTCCCCCCGCCGTGCAGAAGGGTTCTTCTCCCGGGGTCCCATTTTGGGACTGGCAGAGCGGTGATCTCTTCAGTTTGACGGGAAGGCGGTGGGACCAGATGCACTTGAGGAAGGCTGACAAGGGCTGAACTGGGGAATGGAACTGATGTGAGGAAATCAAACTCTATAACCACTGAGTAGTTCTAAAGCAGGTGTGTTTAATCAGGGCTGCATGCACGCCAGATGCAGAGGGGATATTGCCACCTAGCCTGCATACTGGAGGGCAAGAAATGCACATACTTAAAGAGCAGGCTGCTTACATATGCATTAGATGTCCACAAATAGGCTGGTTTATTACACTGACTCCCAAAAATGATTGATACCCCCCCTCAACCCTGAGTCTCAGTTATTTTACACATACCGTCTTTGCGATGAAAGTCATTGTGTTACTTTCTTAAGCTTGGGTTAGGATGGAGGACGCTTGGCTGCTTCTGGTTGGTCATCTCATCGACCACAACTCCATTCACCAATCTGCTACTTCTTCATTAATTTGTGGTTTTACTGTCTGAGCCTGCAACCTTGCATTCCAGAGATAGGATAGTTAGCATCGTTATTGCGAAAAATGAGAGAATGACTGTCAGTGCTAATTGCCTGTAGAAAATGATGCTGTAGAAAAGCATGTTACTGGCAGCGAAAACTTGGCTAAGCAAAGTCAAATCTGCAGCTGCCAATTCAACACTATGAAGGCAAAAAACTTTTGACTTAAATTATTTTCTACAATTAATTAAACCTGGGGTAAAGGGTGAGTAACGGCAGGAGAAAAGTGTGAGTAAACTCAGAGTAAAGTGATAGTAAAACCCATAGTACAGATTAAACCTGGAGGGAAGTGTGGGTAAACCCTGGAGTAAGGCATGAGTACACCCAGTGTAGAGTAGGAGTAAATGTGTAGTGAAGTGTGTGTAAACAAGGAGTGAAGTGTGGGTGGAACCGGAGTAAAATGTGGGAAGACATGGAGTTAACTGAGACAAAAACCAGACTAAAGTATGTGTAAACCCAGAGAAAAGTGTGAGTAAATGTTGTCTAAAATGTGAGTAAACCCTGAGTAAAACGAGTGTGAGTAAAACTTTGGTACAGGGTGAGAAAAAGCAGGAGTAAAGTGTGAGTAAACCTAGAGTAAATTTTGAGTAAGCTTGAAGAATGAGTAAACCTGGAGTAAAATGTGAGTAAAAGCCAGATAAAAAGCCAGTGTGAGTAATACCAGTGCAAGTGTCAGTAAAAACAAAGTGTGAATAAACCTGGAATAAAATGTGAGCAAACCTGGAGAAAAGTGTGAGTAAACCCAGAGAAAGAGTAAACCCAGAGTAAAGTGTGAGTAGAACCCATAATAAGTTGGAACTACAATCCTGAGTAAAGTGTGGGAAGACACAAAGTAAAATGTAAGTCCAGCAAGAGTAAAGTGTGAGTAAACCTGAAGTTTGAATGCACCAGGAGTAGAGTGAGTGAACCTTGAGTAAGGTTTGAGTAGGACTGATTTCAATTGTGAGTGAACCTGGAGTCAAGTACCCTGATCCCAGGGTAAAGTGTGAGTAAAAGCCACAGAAAAGACAGGGTAAAGCAAGAGAATGTGGTAACCTGGGGAAAATTGTGAGTAAACCTGGAGTAAAGTGTAAGTAAACTTGGAGTAAACTGTATGTAAACCCAAAGTAAAATGTGAGTAGACCTGGAGTAGAGAGAGAGTAAACCCTGAGTAAGGTCTGAATAAACCCAAAGTAAAGTGTGATTAAACCCAGAGTTACTTGTGAGTGAACCTGGAGTCAAGTGTAAGTGAAACCTGAAGAAAAGACATAGTAAACCACGAGTTAAGCGAGAGAAAAACTTGAGTAAAGTGTGAGTAAAATCCAGAGTAAAGTGTAAGTAAAACCAGAAGTAAGGGGTGAGCAAAACCAACAGAAAGGTGTCAGTACAACCTGAGTAGAGTAAGAGTAAACCCGGAGTAAAGGGAAGGTAAACCTAAGATAAAGTGTCCATTAACCTGGTTCAAAGTGTGAGTAAAACCAGGAGAAAAAGTAAGGGTAAAGATGGAGAAATGTGTGAGACAACCCAAAGTAAAGTATAAGTAAACCCAGAGTAAGGTGATAGTAAATGTGGGGTAAACTGTGTGAAGATACAGAGTAAATTGTGAGTTCACCTGATGTAGAGAATGAATAAGCTCTGAGTAAGGTTTGCGTAAACCTGATGAAAAGTGTGAGTAAACCATTGTAAAGTGTTAGTGAAACAGGAGTGGTGTGAGTAAAAACCAGAGAAAAGAGTGAACCACGAGTAAAGTGAGAGTAAACCTTGAGCACAGTTGCAGTAAACCAGTAGTAAGAGGGGAGTCCACATGGAGTAGAGTAAGAGTAAACCCGGAGTAAAGTGAGAGTTAAACCAGGTGTTAAGTGTTTGTAAAGCCGGTGTAAAACGTGAGTAAAACCAGGAGAAAACTAAGGTTAAACCCGGAGTAATGTTTGAGATTACCTGTAGTAAAGTATGAGTAAAACCCAGAGTAGACACAAAGTAGAGAGTGAGTAAACCCTGAGTAAGGTCTGAAATTAGCAGAAGAAAAGTGTGAGTAATCCTGGATTAGATTGTGAGCACAACTGGAATAGAGAGTGAGTAAAACCTGAGTAAGATCTGAATAAACCCGAAATAAAGTGTGAGTAAATTTGGAGTGAACAGTGAGTGATCCCAGGTTAAAGTGTGAGTGATCCCAGTGTAAGCTGGGAGAAAAGTAAGAGTAAAGCCAGAGTAATGTGTGAGTAAGACTTGAATAAAAAGTGAGTAAAAACCAGAGGAAGTTGCAAGTAAAACCCTGAATAAAGTCTGGGCACATCTAGTAAGTGAGTAAGAGTAAACCTGGAGTGAATTGTAAGTAAAACACGAAGGTGAGAGTACACCTGGAGTATGGTGTGAGTAAAACCTGGAGAAAAGTAAGAATAAACAAGGAGTGAGAAAAAAAGGACTAAAAAAGGAGTAAAAAAGGAGTGAAAGTGTGAGAAAACTTGAATTAAAGTTTGAGTATACCTGGAGTGCCAGGAGAGGCTATACCTGTGTCAGATCCTTGGTACATAACAGAAAGAATTACACTGGTAGTTGTGCAATTTCTCCCTTGTCAATAGGGGGTGTGCACCCATCACTGCATTAATGAATAAAATGCCCTTCCCAAACATCTTTGCCTGATGAGAACTTTTTATCCTGAGCGTGTTTCTCACATTCTCAATTCACATCGAGTTTTCTCTTAATTTGCTGTGTTTGCCTCACTCATTACTCCCAGTTTTATACAGTTACATCTAGGCTTTTTTTAGACTTTACTCCAAGATTTACTCACGTTTTACTCTAGGTTTTCCCTCAATTTAATCCAGGTTCTACACACACGCTACACCGAATTTTATTCACATTCTACTCTGGGTGTACTCACAGCCTACTCAGGTTTACTCATATCTACTCTGGTTTTTACTCACAGTTTACACCATGTTTACTCACACCTTACTTTGTGTTACCGCACACTTTACACCGAGTTTACTCACACTTTACTCCGGTTTTATTCACACATTTTTATCTTTTATTCACATTTTACTCAAGGCTTACTTGAACTTTTCTTCAATTTTACTCATACTTTACTCTGGATTTACTCAAAATTTCTCCAGATTTTACCAACAGGTCTTTATCACACTTTACACCAGGTCTTTCTCACACTTTATTCTGAGTTTACTTACACTTTACTGCAGGTTACTGACACTTCTACATGGGTCTTACCTTCCACTCTGGCTTTTGTGCACACTACCTCAGGTTTACTCTCAATTTGTAAAGGGTTTTCTCTTACCTTTCTGCAGATTTTACTCACTCTCTACTCTGGATTTTACTCACTCTTTACTCTATGTTTTCTCTGACTTTGGGTTTTACTCACACTTTAAACTGGGTTTGCTCACACTCTATGTTTTCTCACACTTTATTTCAGGTTTACGCAGACTTGACTCTAGGTTTTACGCTTTACTCTGTTTTTTTTTCTGACACTTTACTTAAGGTTTATTCACACTTTACTCAGTGTTTACCCCAAATTTACAACTTTTACTGACTCTTTACTCCGGGCTTTACTTGCACTTCACTCCTGGTCTACTCACACTTTCATGCAGGTTTACTCACACTTTATTGCATTTTTCTCACACTCTACTCCAGGCTTACTCAAACTTTTCTTCAAGTGTTGCAAAGTTCAAACTTTACTCTGGGTTTACTCAAACCATTCACAGTATATATTTACATTTTAGTTCGGGTTTTACTCACCGTTTTTCTGGTTTGACTCACACTATTTTTTCTGGGTTTACTCACAATTTACTCCAGTTTTCATCCAAAACTTTCATCCAAGTTTTCTCATGCTTTTCTTTGGATTTACTCACATTCTTCTTTGTGATTACTCACACTTTAGTTCTGGTTTTCTCACACTCTGCACTGGGTGCATTCACAATATGGTTTTTCTCACACTTGATTTCATGTTTACTCAGTTACTTCAGGATCACACACACTCCACTCCCAGTGTACACACACTTCAGGTTTACTCCAACTTTTCTTCAGGCTTACTCACACTTTTATCTGTGTTTACTCAAACATTATTCCAGGTTTATTCTGAATTTACTCTGTGTAAACTCACACTTTACTCTGGGTTTACTCTTACTTTTCTCTGGTTTTTATTTTAGGTTTTTTTTTTTTTTTTTTTTTTTTCCTACAGGTTTATTCACACTTTTCTTTGGATTTCCTCATACGATACTCCAGGTGTATTCACACACTACTCAGAGTGTTCTCACACCTTACACTGGATCTTATTCTAACTTTACTCCACGTTTACTCACACTGAACTTCGGCTATACTCACACTTCATACTGTGTTCCCACACCTTACACTGGATTTTACTCACACTTTATTCCAGGTTTACTCACTCTTTACTCTGGGTTTACTCTCAATTTACTTTGGGTTTGCTCACACGCTTCTCCTGGTTTACTCAGTCTTTTCTCTTGCTTTTACTCACACTCTACTCCAGGTGTTCTCTCTGTACTCCATGTTTACACATGCTTTACTCAGGGTTTACTCACACATGACTCCAGGTTTACTCACACACTATTCCGACATCGCTCACTCTTGTATCCAGGTTTACAAACAGTTTAGTCAGGTTTCTTCACACTTGACTTCAGCTTTACACAAAATTTTCTCTGGGCTTACTTGCACTTTACTTCAGATTTACTCAGACCTTACTTGAGGTTTGCTGACTCACTACTCTGAGTGTACTCACACTTTACTCCGGGTTTACACACAGTTTATCACTGAATCATAGATTCATAGATTGGCCTGGCTTGAAAAGGACCACAGTGATCATCCAGTTTCAACCCCACTGCCACGGGCAGGGTCACCAACCACCAGACCAGGCTGTCCAGAGTCACATCCATCCCAGCCTTGAATGCCTCCAGGGATGGGGCATCCACAGCCTCCTTGGACAACCAATCCCTGTGCTTCACCCTCTGACTGAAAAAGGCCACAATGAGGTCTGCCTGCAGCCTTCTCTTCTCCAAGCTAAACAAGCCCAGCTCCCTCAACCTTTCCGCGTAGGAGAGATGCCCCAGCACTCTGATTACCTTAGTGGCCCTCCTCTGGACCCACTCCTCTGGAGCTCCACGTCCTTTCTGTACTGGGGGCCCCAGGCTGGACGCAGTACTGCAGATGGGGCCTCACAAGAGCCGAGTAGAGGGGGACAATCACCTCCTTCTCCCTGCTGGCCACCCCTTTTTTCATGCAGCCCAGCACACAGTTGGCCTTCCGGGCTGCAAGTGCACACTGCTGGCTCATGTCCAGCTTCTCATCCACCAGGACTCCCAAGTCCTTCTCCACAGGGCTGCTCTCAAGGAGATCCTCCCCCAGTTTGTATAAACACCTGGGATTGTCCTGGGCCGAGTTCATCACCTTGTGCTTGGCCTTGATGAACCTCATTAGTTTCACATGGGGCCACTTCTCCAGCCTGTCCAGGTCCCTCTGGATGGCTTTCCTTCCCTCCAATGGATCAACTGCACTGCTCAGCTTGGTGTCATCGGCAAACCTGAAGGGGGTGCACTTGATGCCATCATCTACGTTGCTGATGAAGATGATGAAGAGCAGCAGTGCCAAGACGGATCCTTGAGGGACACTGCTTGTGACCACCTCCACCGTGACCCAGAACCGTTGATCACAACCTGTTAGCTGCATCCATTTCACGGTTTTATGCTTCTGTTATTGGTATTATACATCATAATGTCGTGTAAAGCACGGGTAATTAAAGAGCTAATATTCCAGTTCACTGGACCGGCAACTTTGAAGATACCTGGTTCTCAGAAGAGAAGAAGAGCTGCATATCCCGGGGTATTTCACGGTCAGAGAGGAAGATAAGCCATAAAATAAAATAGAATATCAGTCAAATGTGTTGTGGGTTAGGTGTCGTTGCCAATAATATATTAAGGTGAAAGGGACGCTGAATGCAATACCTGTTCCAAAGTATGCAGGAAAAAAAAGAAAGGGGAAAAAAAAAAAAAAAAAAAAAAAGCCTGCATTTGATATGTAGCTACTAACACTCACAACTTATTGTCATTGGGTTTTAAGCAAGGGAAAAATAAAGCACTTTTATGCCTCAAACCAGGAATTGTTGAGATGTGTTTTCTCCCCCATCCTTTTGAGGAGGGACAGTGACAGAGGAGCACAGGGGGCACCTGGGAGCCTGGCAAGGTGAGCACAGCACAGCTGGGTGCTGAGTTCTAGGGTGATTTTGGGATCCCAGCCCTGCAGCATGAGGCTCCGTGTGCCTACCCCTCTGCAGGACAGCCTGGCCCCACCGCCCCACACGTAGCCCCCGGCAGCTCAGTGCAGGCACTTTGTGGGGCAGCATTCGTGCAGTGGTACAGAGATGTGCCCCCAACACAGCCCCTCATATCATGTCTTCCTTCTCACAACACATACTTCCTCCTCTTTAGCTCATCTTCCTCTTCATCACAGTATACCTTGGCTCACCTTTTAGCTCTTTTCCCCCAGTTTGGCAAATTTCCACTGCTAGATTTGCCACAATCAGCAACTTTCTGTCTTGGTGCAGTATAACTGCGAACAGTTCATACCAAACTCAAGAACAAGTCCTTGCACCAGGTGGAGGCAAAAAAAGTGATTTCAGTGCTTCTGTGAAACAGGATTGTTGATAAAAACAGGGCTGTTCACACACCAATCAAAACTAAACTGTGAAGATTTAATATGAGCACACACTGATTCTATTTGCTAATGTAATATATTGATCCTTTTACTAATACTTTGATCCCGTTTGCTAATCAAACCTATATCAGCCCCATGGTCCTTGCATCTCATTTGCCTGCAGATATGGAGATGGAACACAGAGGCTGTGAGAATGTCAGCACTGACCCAGAGTTCCTATGGGCTCCAGGAGAAAGAGAGCAGGGTGATGCCTCAGTACAAGTATAAGGAAGCCAAACATATGTATAGGAACATGATAACCATTAATGATAATTACACACACACATATATTTATGAACAGCAAAGAAAAATGAAGCTATTAACATAAATATGTATTATAATCTGTAAGAAACTTAATATAGGTGTGTTATGGGACACACTGGTAGTCATTTGTTGAGACAGATGTGAAGTTTATGCCTGCTGAAATGTGACCATGACATCATTTTCCTCACTGCATTCTTGAGCACCTGGTTCCTCATGCTGTAAATGAGAGGATTCACTGCTGGAGGCACCACTGAGTACAGAAATGACACCACCAGGTCCAGGGATGGGGATGATAGAGTCGAGGGCTTCAGATAGGCAAATGTGGCAGTGCTGACAAAGAGGGAGACCACAGCCAGGTGAGGGAGGCATGTGGAGAAGGCTTTGTGCCGTCCCTGCTCAGAGGGCATCCTCAGCACGGCCCGGAAGATCTGCACATAGGACACAACAATGAAAAGAAAGCACCAAAATAGCACAAAAATACCAAACACAAGAAGCCCTAGTTTCCTCAGGAAGAAGCGTGAGCAGGAAAGCTTGAGGATCTGAGGGATTTCACAGAAGAACTGGTCCAAAACATTCTTATGACAGAGAGGCAGTGAAAATGTATTTGTAGTTTGCATCCCAGCGTATAGAACCCCAGTGCCCCAGGCAGCTGCTGCCATGCTGGCACAAGCTCTGCTGTCCATCAAGGTCCCGTAGTGCAGGGGCTTGCAGATGGCAACATAGCGTTCATAAGACATGATGGTGAGAATGCAATACTCTGCCGATATCAGGAAGACAAACAGAAAGGTCTGTGTAGCACATCCAGCATAGGAGATGTGCCTAGTGCCCCAGAGGGCATTGGCCATGGCTTTGGGGAGAGTGGTGGAGATGCAGCCCAGGTCGAGGAGGGCGAGGTTGAGGAGGAAGAAGTACATGGGGGTGTGCAGATGGGAGTCGAAGGCTACAGCTGTGCTGATGAGGCCGTTGCCCAGGAGGGCAGCCAAGTAGATGCCCAGCAAGAGCCCGAAGTGCAGGAGCTGCAGCTGCCGCGTGTCTGCCAACACCAGCAGGAGGAACTCACTGATGGAGCTGCTGTTGGGCATGTGGAACTTCTGGGCATGGAGATCTGTCCAAGAAGTACAAAATTCAGTGACAATGAATTTCTGTGTGGAAAGTGTGCATTCAGCTCTGTGATTTGAGATACATTTCATGAGGTTGAGTTTGCCAGGAGTTATTCTGCCCTTTGTCTCTGAAGGAAGCAGTTTTGTCCCTGTGGGTACATGGGAATGTAGTGGTGTTGTGGGGACAGATTTTCTTTCCAGAATGCGTCAGATGAAATCACTTCTAATGCAGAAGTACTTTTTAGCATCTGCACAATTTATGCCAGAAATGTGTGGGAAGCAAATAGAAGTTTTAATGTTAGGTTTTTTGTTTTTTTTTTTCATACAAATACTCATCGTACTCATGATGCCCAAGGAGTTTTTGCCTAAATAAGAAATCCTGAGCACTTCTGCTGCACTCAGCATAGAAGGCTGTGAGTGAAAGTTGAGAGGCAAAGGGATTCACCTCTGCTTACTGCAGGGTAAGGGGAGGTGGTTGGACTTGCTTCCAACTGCTTTGAGTTTGTAAATTTTGAAGATGGAAGATGATTGCACTTCTGTGTTACATATAAAGAAGCCAGATCCTGCTGAGAGAACAAGAATGCACTGCCCATAACAAATATTCACCGTTTCTCCAGGGATCTGAGCAAGGTTTCATCATCACACTCTTGCAAAGGATTCCTACCAGTCATTTCATCAACAACACAGCATTTCCTTGCACATAGCCCTTCTCTGCTTCACCCCTGGTCTTGGCTCTCCAGGCTATAGGAAAGATTTGCATCCTTAAGGCCAGTTCACAGTTATGAAGGACACATCAGGGAGATGGCATCTCAAATAAGGCAAAGCTAACTCCTTCCCAGCCTCACAGACTGCGTTGCCCACAGTCCGAGGCAGTCACTTTCAGGCCCTGTGGACTGCAGAGGGTGATGGACATGTGCCTAGGGAGATGCTCTGCTCTGCTCTCTGGAGCTCTGTCTGCACAGGAGGTGATTCATGCATCGGACATGATGATCATGAGGACAGAGATGTTTCTGGGTGGGAGTTTCCTATGAGGAAAGTGTTGGCACTTCAGGATTATCAGTTGATGTGCTCAAAATTGACAAATGATTTACCCTTCCATAGAAGCAGGAGAGAGAAAAGTTGGCCTAAAATTCCCGCTTTTGTTATCCTTATACAAAGGTCCCTGGCAGTGCCCTGTGGTGCACTCTATCTGTGATCCCCCTGCCCCAGGCAGTAGCTGTGGCAGCAGAAGGCCCCTGCCCTGCCCTGCCCTGCCCTGCCGGGGGGCTCCATCCCCCCCACGTCTCCCCACAGTGCCCTGGGCAGCTCCCCAGGCAGGCTGAGTGCTGAGTGCGGAGTGCTGAGCCTGGCAGGCGGCAGAGTCCCTGCTCTGGCACACAGCCCCTGGGGCACAGCAGGGACCTGCTCTGCAGGACAGCCCTGGGCACCCGGCTGCAGCCCCGGCTGCACAGCCTGCAGCCGTCCTGGGACACGCAGCCCTCAGGGCTGTGCTCTGATGCTGCAGCACAGAAGCTTTCAGCTGGAGCAGGTCTTTTTCCATGATCAAGAAACAGTTTATGCAGCCTGACCTGTACTGGGATGTCCCAGATTTAGTGATCCCTCCAGGAAAAGCAGCTGCATTACCTTCAGTGAGAGTCTTACCTTGTCAAGGGCTGTGAGCAATGCTCCTTTAGTGAGTTTGCAGCCTAACGTGTCACACAGCCTGTAAGGTCTCCTTCTTCTGTCCCTGTCACCTGCAGATCATGCCCCCAGCCCTGCTGCGTGCTGCACTGGAGCTGCTCCTGGGCACAGTTGTCTCTCTGCGGTGCTGCCCATTTGTAGGACCTCCCTTTGTTCCAGGAGCCCAGCACAGCTCAGCAGCAGATGATGTGATTTCCTTCTCTCCATGGAGATATCCATGGCCCTCCTGAACTGAGAGCTCCTCCAACTCAACAGGGTCATCACTATAGAACGTACTTCAAAGTCAGCTCAACTAACCAACACATCCACTGGATTACAGAAACACAGTTGTTCCTGCAAGAAGAAATTTGATCATGAGAGAAACAAATGGCAAATCTGGAAATCCTCCATTCATGACTTGTAAATGCAGTCATAAGATTACAGAATCATAGAAAGGCTTTGGCTGGAGGGGACTTTGAAGATCACCTACTTCCAAGCCCCCAGCCATGGACCGGGTTGCCAACAACCAGATCAGACTGTCCAGCACCCAATCCATCCTGATCTTGAATGCATGCAGGGATGGATCATCCACAGTCTCTTTGGGCAACATTTTCCAGTGCCTGCGTGTAAGAAGTTTCTTTCTAACACAATTTAAAAGCCATTTCAATTTGTCCAATTACTATCAGGCCATCACATCCTTAGCCTAAAATTAGGCAACTCATCAGCTGATGGAAACCCTGGAGGTGAAGTGGGATTCTGTCCTTCACAGAACCATGGGAGCTGGGAGTCTCCTTAGCTGAGTTCAGATGTGCACACTGAGGTGTCTGTGTGTGAGCCCCTCGTCTGAATCCTTGCTCTTTATTCAACAGGGACTGCACTGCTCACACACAGACACAGTGATGACCAAGGTGCCTGGGGTGATCCTAGCTATGTGCTCGTGCTTGTAAACTGTGGTGGAAAATCTGTGAGACAGTTTTAAACAAGAGCAAGAAAAAGGACATAGGCAATTACAAAGCTGGCAGACTCTCTTAAGTACCTGGCATAATTATGGAAAAAAATGATGCTGGGAGTTACCGAGAAACACCTGAAGGACAATTCTGTCACTGGTCACAGCCAACACACATCCATGAGGGGTAGGTCTTATTAAACTTAATGTCCTTTTATGACAAGGTCACACTTCTAGTTGACCAAGGGAAGCCAGTTGAGGTTATCATTGAGGATTTCACTGGAGCTACTGATACTGTTACTTAGATAATTCTTCTGGACCATTTTTTCCTGCACTGGGCTAGACAGAAATATAATCTAATGTGTGAGCAGTTGGCCGATGGGTCTGGCTCTAAAGGGTTACATTAAATGGGGTTCTATCAGGCTGGTGGATGTTCACTAGCAGGGTTCCCAGGGCTCCATTTGAGGGCCACTTCTCTATAATGTTTGCATCAAGGACTTGCATGTAGGACTAGAAGATGTTTTGAGTACATTTGTTGATGATATCAAGCTGGGTACAGCTGTTTCCTCTACTGAGGGTAGAGAACACTTTGAAAGCATTGTGGACAAGTAAGAGAACTGGGTAAACAAAAAATGCACATGAAGTATAACCAGCACAAGTCCCCAATTCTGCACCTGGGTGTGGGCAACCCTGGATGTACACATTAACTGGATATGGGACACTGGAGAGCAGTGCCACTGAAAGGGATTGGGGGTCCTGGCCAACATCAAATGGAACGTGAGTCAGCAGTGTGCCCAGGCAGCCAGGAAGGCCAACTGTCCCCTGGGGTTCATTGAGCATGGCATTGCCAGCTAGGTGAGGGAAGGGATTGTCCTCATCTGCTCTACTCTGCTGCAACCTCACCTGGAGCACTGGGTGCACTTCAGGGCACCATAGAACATAAAAGACTTAAAACTATAGGAGACTGTCCAAAGGAGGGCACTAGAACTGAGAGAGCTGATGTTCAGAATTTCATTGAGATTGACTGCTTGTTCAGACTGGGCCATTCTCACATCCCACATCCTGGGATGAGACACACTGCCCACATGGCACTTGGGCCTCACGGCATCCTTGCACCCCATGCAGAGTCTGGCAGCTGCTGTCCCACAGTCTTTCATTTGACATCAGACAAACCTCCATCCCACTGCCCCAGGAAGGGCCCTGAGCCAGCAGGAGGGACACGATCTCCCTGCCAAGGCTCTGGGGATCAGGCCTTGGCCTTTCTGCTTCACAAGACAAAGGAGGCTTTGCTCAGCATCACAGCCACCATCCCAGTGCCTTGGTCTGCCTGTAATCATGGCTTCCAATTATCTGCTCTAACAAGTCCCTGGGGAAGCTTGCTTGTCAATGGCCCTCAGTGGGGCCCATTAATACTCCAAGAAACTTCACTGTTCCTTCTGACTTTGTCTTCTTGAGCACTTCATGCAATCTTCTCTGTGCACTGGAGGTTGATGGACTCAGCAGCAAATGCCCCGTGGGACCCATTACAACCTGAAGAGCCTTCCTGTGCCTTGTGCCTTCCTGTCATCTTCTTCAGGTGTTCAGAACTTGTACAGCAAATTGGAGAGGTATCTGAAAAGACCTTAAAGAGGAAGAGAATGATGGGCATTTATGAAAACTATTTATTTATTTATTTATAGTTGGGTTTAAACAAGAAGATGAAGCAGCACTTTGTAAATGGTATTGATCCAGGATGTCCCCTAACGAGCTTTGCCCCGCCACTGTGTGGACAAATGTCCTCTGCAGGTACCCAGCCCCATTTCTATTCCCATTGTCCCCATGGAACTTGCATCAGTTTTCCTCACATCACTTTTCTCCTCTGCATTCACCCACTCAGTGCTAAACCTCGTTTGCACCATCTCCTACTGGCTTTCCTCAGACAGTGAAAGATTTCTCTTTTTTTTTTTTTCTTTTTTTTGCCAATAGTTTTAAACATGATGCAATTGAATAAACTGTAGAGCAATGTAATCCACTGCATGCCTTGTCCAAGCCGCACCTAATGAGGTTTGTCTTGGGAATATTTGTGCAAGAAATATGTTAGGCAGAGATAGGAAGGCATAGATAGAATCACAGTTAAGGAGTTGATCAAAGAGTCCATCAGACATTGGAGAGATGTTGCAAGTTCCAATAATCACAGAATCACAGAATCACAGAATCACTAAGGTTGGAAAAGACATATAAGATCATCCAGTCCAACCATCCACCTATCACCAATGGTTCTCGCTAAACCATATCCCTCAACACAACATCCAAACGCTCCTTGAACACCTCCAGGGTCGGTGACTCCACCACCTCCTTGGGCAGCCCATTCCAGTGCCTGACCACCCTTTCAGAGAAGTAGTATTTCCTAAAGTCCAGCCTGAATCTTCCCTGGCGCAGCTTGAAGCCATTCCCTCTAGTCCTATCACTGTTACACGAGAGAAGAGGCCGACCCCCAGCTCGCTACAACCTCCCTTCAGGTAGTTATAGAGAGCAATAAGGTCTGCCCTGAGCCTCCTCTTCTCCAGCCTGAACAATCCCAGCTCCCTCAGCCACTCCTCATCAGGCCTGTGCTCCAGACCCCTGTCACAGAGTTAACTAGATCAGTTTATGCCCGTGACAGGGGGACAGTAGGCCCCTGCCCTCCCCACCCCCCGCCTGGCCCCACAAAATGGGAAGGAAGGAAGGGGGGAAAAAAAACATCGGCAACAATCTATGGAGGTAAACTTATTTTACTAACTATGATATCGGAATACAAAATAATACAATATAATACAATCTAATTGAAATTGAGACTAATAAATCAAATAAGATAGGAGAGAGAGTTCCTGAGACCGAGTCAAACCTGAAAAGCTTGGAACGGCTAGGAAAGCACCTCCAGCACCCACTGCCAGGCAGTAAGAGACCGCCCCACCCGGAAGGGTCAGATCCCATGACTTCCGTAATGTATAGGGATAGGTACATAGAATTAGAGCATTAACACTTTAATTGCAGTACGTGATGTTTTGATGTGGAATATTGAAAATAAAAAAAAACATAAAACCATGACATTCCACCCCTTATTCTACGTCATTACATCATGCTTAATATATATATATATATATATACACATACATACACAAACAAAATGATTAAAAATGCATCACATGCACACGTCTATATACATATACATAGAATTACTGTCTGCACTCCCCCAGCATCAAGTTTCCTTGTGGTACACATTGAACATCCCAATTTTTCTGCATTACCCACCAAGTGGACTCAGGTCCCTGGGCAAAAACAGTACCGCAGAGAGGTTTGCCCTTTCCAGAAGCTGGAAGAACCCAAACTGCTTTTCCCAACATGCTCTTTACATGTACAACAGGGACCTTATCTCCCTCTACGGAATGTAGGGAGCTGGATTGGGTAGGACCATCACGACTGATAGATCCTCTGGTATTTGACCAATCAGGTGGCTTCTGCCAAATGCTTCTCCCAGTGCTTAAATGTTCCGCCACCCATTGCTTTCAGCACAGTTTTTAACAACCCATTGTATCGTTCAATTTTACCAGAGGCTGGTGCATGGTAGGGAATATGGTAAATCCATTCAATGCCATGATCTTTGGCCCAAGTATTTCCAAAAGAATTTTTGAAATGAGTCCCATTATCTGACTCAATTCTTTCTGGGGTGCCATATCGCCAAAGGACTTGTTTCTCCACACCAAATATGGTGTTTTGGGCAGTAGCATGGGGTACTGCATATGTTTCAAGCCACCCAGTGGTTGCCTCCACCATGGTGAGCACATAACACTTACCACTGTGAGATCGTGGCAAGGTGATAGAATCAAGCTGCCACAGCTCCCCATATTTATACTTTTGCTATCGCCCTTCCTCCCAGAGAGGTTTTATCCTCTTGGCTTGTTTAATAGTGGCGCATGTGTCACAGTCATTAATAGCCCGTGCAATAGCATCCATTGTTAAGTCCACCCCTCGGTCTCTAGTCCACTTATGTGTTACATCTCTCCCTTGATGGCCCGAGGTCTCAAGGGCCCACCGAGCTAGAAATAATTCACCCTTGTTTTCTGCCAGTCCACGTCTATTTGAGCCACCTCAATTTTGGCAGCTTGGTCTACCTAATGGTTATTTTGCTGTTCTTCAGTAGCCCGACTCTTGGGCACATGAGCATCTACATGGTGCACCTTTACAACCATAGTCTTTATTTGGGCAGCAATATCTTTCCACATTTCAGCAGCCCAAATGGGTTTACCCCTCCACTGCCAGTTATTGTGCTCCCACTGCTGTAACCACCCCCATAGAGCATTTGCCACCATCCATGAGTCAGTGTAAAGATAAGGCATTGGCCACCTCTCCTGTTCAGCAACATCTATGGCCAGCTGGACAACCTTTACGTCTGCAAATTGGCTTGATACTCCTTTCCCTTCAGTGGCCTCTGCAACTCATCGTGTGGGGCTCCACACAGCATCTGTGATGCTTCCCCACAATATGACACGATCCATCAGTGAACAGGGCATATTTCTTTTCATTTTCTGGTATTTCATTGTATGGTGATGCCTCTTTAGCACACAATACTTCTTCTGCTCATGACGTTCCAAACATTTTTATGTTCAGACCAGTCCATGATCACCTCCAGGATTCCTGGATGGCTGTGGTTCCCCATCTGCGCTCATTGTGTAATCAGCGCAGTCAGCTTACTCCAAGTGGCATCAATATCATGATGGATGGAGGGAAGCTTTCCCTTGAACATCCAGTTCAACACTGGCAGTCAAGGTGCCAAAGGAGCTATGGTTCAGTACTGATTACTTCAGAAGCAGCCTGAACTCCCTCATACGCAGCTAAGATCTCCTTCTCAGTTGGAGTGTAGCACTTTTCGGACCCCCTGTACACTCGACTCCAGAATCCCAGGAGTCAGCTTCGGGTCTCTCCTGAGGCTCTTCGCTGCAGACTCCAAGTGGGCTGCCCAGGGAGGTGGTTGAGTCACCATCCCCAAACGTGTTTAAAAACCGTTTGGATGTGGTGCTCCGGGACATGATTTAGAGGAGGGTTGTTAGAGTTGGGGTACTTCAGGTTGTGGTTGGACTCAATGCTCTTGAAGGTCTTTTCCAACGTGAACGATTCTGTGATTCTACAGGGACACAGTGTGTTGGATTGCTGTTTGTTGCAGAACACCAGCACAGGGCAGGACTGGGGACTGGGAAGATCACAGAAGATCACAGAAAAACCAAGGTTAGAGAAGACCTACAAGATCATCCAGTCCAATCATCCACCTATCACCAATAGTTCTCACTAAACCATATCCCTCAACACAAAATCCGAATGTTCCTTGAACAACTCCAGGGTTGGTGACTCTACCACCTCCCTGGGCAGCCCATTCCACTGCCTGACCACTCTTTGAGAGAAGTAGTATTTCCTAACGTCCAGCCTAAATCTCCCCTGGTGCAGCTTGAAGCATTCCCTCTAGTTCTGTCACCAGTTACACGAGAGAAGAGGCCGAAGCCCAGCTCACTACAGCCTCCCTTCAGGTAGTTATAGAGAGCAATATGGTCTGCCCTGAGCCTCCTCTTCTCCACAATGAACACTCCCAGCTCCTTCAGCCCCCACCCATCAGGCCTGTGCTCCAGACCCCTCACCAGCTGTGTTGCCCTTCTTGGAACACGCTTTGGGGGCATCCTCCGGTGGGTTCAGATGGTCCTGTAGTCTTCTGGAAGGGTCTGGAAATGTTCCTGAAGTGTCTTGGGGTGTCTAGTGGATCCTGGACTCATCCAGAAGGGTCTAGAGATGTCCCAGAGGGTTTGTTGGGGTGACCAGAGGGTGCCCAGGGTTTCCTGGAGTGTTCCAGAGTTCTCGAATGGGGATTTTGAGGACAACCTCACATAGTGACACGTTCTTATGCTGCTTTGTCCCCATGGGATCGTCCCCAAAAATATCTGTTTCCATTAAAATAAATACTATGTCAATTTTGTTGTATTTTTTTCGCCACTTCCTTTCAGAAATGGATGGTTCTCGCTAAATCTCCGTGCAAAGCTCCACAGAAACAACTCCCCACAGGCCACCAGGTGACACCAGGACAACCGTCAGCAGTGTCGGCACCGGGACAACCACCTGTCCCCGAAGTTCTCACTGTCACTGTAACCGTGGAACCTGGGGCCATACCAACCCGTCTACCTCGAGAGCCCCATCAGCGTCCTACAGCTCCTGGAGC
The DNA here is from genome assembly GCF_987193195.1 of Phasianus colchicus. NCBI lineage: Eukaryota > Metazoa > Chordata > Aves > Galliformes > Phasianidae > Phasianus > Phasianus colchicus. The sequence continues at coordinate 116,062 of NW_028325259.1, read as the reverse complement.
CTGGTGACGCTGTCACCCTGGCTGTCCATGACTGTCCCAAGCTGTCCCCCCTGCCTTGGTGGCACAACTGCAGCATGGTGACATCCTCATTGAAGAGGTGACGAGGAGGATTACAGGGAGGGAGCTGGGGACAGTGGGGGGACACATGGGGTGTGACATGGGGTTGGTGGTATCATCGTTGGTGGTACTATCATTGGGTGTCACCTTCACTGGATGCCATTGGGTGTCACTGAGTGTCACTGTCTTCAGGTGACACCATGACACAAGGTGACCTCGATGTGGAACAGCCATGACGCAGTGTCCCCATCCCTGGCTGTCACTGTTGTTATCGTCATCTGGTGTCACCATCACTTGTGTGTCACCATGTCTTGGATGACACTATTCCCTGTACACTGAGCACCACACAGAGGGTGGGACTCGACTGTCATCCGGCCCCGCAAGCCCTGCGTTGTCACCATGCTGTCACTGAGCCTCTTGCTGTCCTTTGTCACCCCTCCAGGTCTGCCTACAGTCGGCCTCTTGTGAGGTTCAGATATGCTATGTGGATCAGGCTTTGTTTTTAAAGTCCTCGGTGGCTGCTTGCTTTGTACTGCTGGCTGTTGTTTTGATAGGAGCAAGAGAAGTCTTGTGTGCTAAGAAGAACCTGGTGGTGGAGGGGAAAAAAATCCTCAGGGTTTGGATGCTTCCGTGTGTTACGAGTGATGGTGATACCGCTGCTCGATCAGTTTGAGTGCATGAAACAAGTCTGCAATCTTTTATTAATGGAGTAATGTGAAAGGAGTCCTATGGATTTGAGAGTTGACTTTAAGTCTGTGGGCATTTTCCAGGAGCTGGGGTAAGGGATGAGGCAAGGAAAGTTGTGGTAAGAGGATGAGGTGTAGGAATAAGAACAGCTTCCATTGATATCAACTCCCGCGGTTACTTTTTGACTTGGAATGCATGCTTTTTTTAATAAAGAACAAACTCATTGTGCAGCTTTTGAATGAATTCATTCACACCTGTTACTGTTTGGTGTTCTTCTCTACATGGAACTGCAATTGAAATGGAGACTCCTGGTCTGATTGCCAGCCCCCTCCCGCATGCTCAGATCAGCCAAGTTTGCAAGGCCTGGCTCTTGGTGCCCAGTTGTGCCCAAGGTCAGAGAGTTGGCTCTTCTCGGCTTTGAGATGTGTTTTCCAGTTGCATGTTGTGTTATTTCTGTTGCGTTGACCTCTTGAGCTACAGCCCCAACTGGGGATCCAAGTAAACTAACACAGCAGGAATGGTTGAGGTATATGTGAACTTGGATTGGAAATGCAATACCAAGGACTGCACAAATGTGGGACAGTTCTGTCAGTGTAAGGAAAGGCATCTGCTGGCTGAGTGCTTTGCTGGGTGGGCATCACCCTGCTGAAGAGTAGGCAGCTGTTGTCTTTGCAGAAGCCACATCCATGGGGATTGGAAAGCTTTTTCTGCCTTCCAGCTCTTGGCTGTTGATCTGAGAGCGGAGGTTCTTGCCTGGAAAGAACCACCAGCAGAAAGGATCCCATGCATGGCTTCTGAGCCCTTTCAGATAAACCAGCTGGATTAACGTGGCCTGTGACCTTGGTTTGGAGTTAAGCCAGCAGGCTTTGCCCAAAGCAGAATGACCTGTGGGCACAGCGTCCAGCAGGTAGAAGTGACCAACAGCTGGAGACAGCAGCAGCTTGAGCAGCGCTCTTGAGGGAAATCCTCACTGGGAACAAAGGCCCAGAAGAAGAGAGTAGCTTGTCCCTGTGTTCACATAGTAAGGTTTTCCTTTCTCACCTGACTGTTACCTCTCAGGTGGTGCCTACAGCTGTGTGATGTGCTCTGCAGGAATTGCTAATGTTTTGCATTTAACCTTGTCTTTCATCTTCTTTTAAAGCTTAGAGGCAACCTTAATTTCTACAGTCCTGAGCTTTGTGCCACAAGAGCTCTCCAGTTTCTACCTGTGATGTGAGACTGTATTGTGTCTACTTTATGTCAGGCTCTTCTTCTCTTTTCATTTTAAGCTAGGAAAATTCATTTCTGGGCCAGGAGAAGAAGAAATGCAACAATCTTCCCTGCACTGCTCAGTTTGCCTGAGTTGCCAAGTGCTCCTCATTTTTCTTGTATCCTTCAATTCCAAGTTCATATTTTCCCAAAAACAAAAGAATTCAAAAGTAACCACCTACAGTTAAGTAAGCGATTTCAGTATTTATTTCTGATTGTGGCAATTACTTCAGTTCAGAAGTCATACTTAATTTACGGTGCCTGTTTTAATTTTAACAAAGTTTGCAGTTGTAGCTGACTTCCCAAGGCTGCAGCACATGGTGGTGGCACAGCCTTGGGCTTCTGCATTTGTGCTAATCCTCTGTCTTGCAGGTCAGCTGGTGCTAGAAGTGGACGGCATCCCAGTGTGAATGAAGGTTTGTGTAGGAGCAGCTGCTGATGGGAGGAAGGAAGTGCAGGCTAATGGACTCTGAAGCATCTCCCAGTACGGTACCAGGGGAGGCAGTAGTGATGTTGGGGGGCAGTTGCAGAAGAACACGAGGAGCTCCTCAGCAGGAAGCTACAAACCCTGCAGAAAGCTGCAGGAGACTCAGAGCACGTGTGGATGCCCAGGAGGAAATGGAGGCCCAGTATTTGAGCAGCGCCTGGCCATGGAGTGCTTTCCAGTCCAAATGCTTAAAGCCACAGTCCAGTTAGAGAGGCTGACACACGTCCTGGGGCCTAAAGATGCTGCTAGAGAAGCCAGGACTGGCCCTGAGGCCTAAAAACAGAGCCAGAGAGACTGGCAGTGGCCACAGGACCTGAAGCCACAGCCAGAGTGGCCAGCAACAACTCTGGGGCATAAAGCCACAGCCCCAGCCAGAGAGGCTGGCACAAGTCCTGGGGTATAAAGCCACAGCCAGAGAGGTCTGCGCTGGCCCTGAAGTCTGAAGCTCCAGCCAGAGAGCCCAGCACCAGCCCTGGGCCATAATGCCACAGTTATAGCCACAGAGGCCAGCACCAGACCAGATGGGGCTTAAAGCCACATCTACAGCCGAACAGGCTGGCACCAGCTGTGGAGCCTAAAGCCAAATCCTGAAAGGTCGGCACCAGCCCCTGAGCCTGAAGCACAGCCAGAGAAGCCGGAACCAGGCCAAGGGCCTAAAGACAAAGCCACAGCTGGAGAGGCCTGCACTGGCCCCAGGTCCTAAAGCCACAACCACAGCCAGAGAGGCTGGCACCACTGCTGTGGCCTAAAGCCGAAGCTGGAGAAGCCGGCACTGTCCCCAGGACTTCAATCCACAGCCTGAAAGGCTGACACCGGCTCCAGGGCCTAAAGCCAGGCACAAGAGGCCAGCACCAGCTTCGGGTCTAAACCACAGCCACAAAGGCCTACGCCGGCCCCGGGGCCTGAAGGTGCAGCCACAGCCCGAGAGGCCGGAACCAGGCCAAGGGCCTAAAGCCACATCTGCAGCCCGAGAGGCCGGCACCAGCCCTGGGGCCCAAAGCCAGAGGCACAGGCCAGCTCCGGCCCCAGGGCACACAGATGTGCCTTCCTATTGGTTTCTACTGATTCCTATAGGACTCCATTGACCACTCTGAGGCCATACTGGTCCTTACTGGTTTTTACTTAGCCATACTGGACTTTTCTGGTCTATACTGGTGTGCACTCCTCCCAGTTCCTACTAGTTCCTCTGGGACTCTACTGACCACAACGAGGCCATATTGAGTTTTTATTGGGCTGCATAAGAGTCATGTTCACTTCTCTGTTGCTTTACTTCAATTAACCCCCATTCAGTTAACCCCATTCACCCCACTGGGTGACCCTGGTGTTGATTTCCTAAAATTTGGATCTAGGAGGTGACCACTCCCTTTGCTTATGATGAAAGCACAGAAGTGATGCAGGCACTCTCTGAGGTCACAATGGTTGCTGGGGTGGGAGCGTTTGTGCCACAGCTGGTGAGCAGAGCTGGTGCTCTCGTGAGCGTGCTGCACACGGAGACTGAGCTCTGTGCTTTTCTTGAGAGAGATCACCCTGTGAGAGCCCATTGGAAGCACCACTGCGGTGTGTGTGAGCTGGGCACAGCACAGACTGAGCAGGCTGACCAGGTGAGCTGGGTTTGGTGCTGGGTGGTTGCCAGTGATGTCTCAGCAGAAAAGCTGGGCTGGGGAGGAGTTCTCAGCTCCAGCGCTGCCCTTCTGAATGGCTGTTTCCAGAGGAAACATGTTCTTCTTGAGATTCCATCCCATGTTTCGGTGAGGATGACGAAATGTCATTCCTCCCCTGGAAAATTGCTGCCAGGCCCCCACCTTCATGTCAGACCTAAAAAAGGAAGCAGAGTGCAGACTTCATAGAGTGCAACTTGTGTCTCACTGCTCCATGGATTGCTTGGTGTGCCATACCCAGCAGGTGTTTCAGCAAACCGCGCTGAAGTCACGGCAGAGAGCCGGGTGCTCAGCTGGGCACATGGACGGTCAGCACACCTGTGGGGGAAAAGGGGACCTGGGGGCACTTGCTGACAGAAGCCATGGCAGTCAGACACAAGCTGCAGCTAGTGATGGGCAATTCTTGCAGACAGCTGAGATCCATGCATTGCCCTCCTCAAGAGACTACATTGCGTAGCAGAAGAAAGCTGGGAAAATGCTTCTTCCTCATGATTTTTCACTTGCTGATACTTTCTGTAAGGGTTCCTGTCCAAAAGGAGAACTCGGAGATCAAGGCAGTTGAAGAACGAGTGAAGCCAGCTCCTTCTAAGAGCGAAGGAGGTTCCTGTGGAGAGAACCCTCAGACCTTGCAAGTCTTCCTCTGACACTTCAGCCATCATGGCTCAGCAAGGAGATGACCGTGGTTCTAATTCCTGCTCTGTGAGAGGAAAGGTATGGCTGGGTTTCCTTTGCTTGATGTTTCTTTCTTTTTCCCATGTTTAAGGGAAGGGGTGGAGCAGGAGGAGCCCTACTGGTCCTTTGTCACCTCAAAAACCACTTGGATTTTGCGCTCCCTGCTGACAGTCTGGGCTAATGACGTGGACATGGCTTAGGCTGTATTTTCCCTTAGTGATAATTAATCTCTCAGCACTCTGATAATCTATCTCTGGCACAATCTGGAACCTCTCTGCAAACCTTGGCTGCCCGTTCCCACTGACGTTTCTTCCTTTCTCTCCCCAGAAGCAGCGCAGCGCGCTTCCCCGTGTTTGGGAGCAGCAGCCAGCAGGCTGCCGGAGATCCAACCGCATCTTGCAGCGCGCAGAGGGACGCGATGGGAACAGAGCGTCCTTACTGCCACGCAAAAGTGAGTTTCTTGAGGCCTCTGTTATGAAGGATGGAGGAATGAATTTTGAGTATTACTTCTGAGTGGGTGCAGTGCTGCAGGGGATGTCAAATAAGCCACTGTGGAAGTGTTGGAGAGACCGACAGCGGCAGTTGGTGGCAGCAGTGAGGCAGAAGTCTGCATATAAATGCTTAGAGTCGAGTGAATTCCTTTTAGAGCCACAAAATGTGTCTCAACTTTTGCACCTGATAGTGTTTTGTTTGGTGATGCACCTCTGCTCTGTCAAATGGAGCTGTCAGGGAGGCTGGGGTTCTTCTGCTGTCATCTGAGCAAGAATGAGACTTTTGGTTTTTTGTTGTTTTGGGGATGGATTTGGTCTGACAGGACAATACTTCTACAGGCTACTGGTTTCTGTTAAATCAGCAAATTGTATTTTGTTGTAGGGACGGAGCCTGCGCGTCTGTGGAATGGTGCTGGGCAAGGGGGGAAGCGGAAAGCCTCCGCAGGTAAGCAGCTCTTGTGAGCTGTGGTGTGGGTACCTGCCTCTAAATAGGGCTGCATGCAGGGCTGTGTGTGATGGAGAGGAAAGGACACTGCAGATCTGTGTTGACTGCAGAAATGGCACAGTGTTGAATCAGCAGAAAGGCAAATGGAAGAAACTATGCTTGAAGACCAGAAATTTGTGTCTGACTGTGCTAAAGTCTTCCTCCAAAGAGATGTTCTTCATGTCTTTCTTGTTTCCTTTCTGTCAGAAGCTGATGCCAGTGGCCTTCCTCTGAAGCGCAGCCTTGCAGAAAGGCAGGGGGAAGCTACAGACCATGACATGGCACCCAAGAGAGGTACAGACGCACAACAGGCATCTGGGTTTGGTGCACTGTCTTTCTAACTAGGCTTTCTGTCTGTTCTTCCTGGGACTGTTCTCACTGCGTGTTGCTTGGGGTCTTAATCCCCGGGACTTATAGTTACCTTTCCTGTGCTGATTTGAAATACAAACCCACAGTTCATCCACGATCCTAAGATCCGTGACTGTGAACACTGCAGATGAGATGTGCTAGCATTGTGACCCATTTTGCAGACCGAAAGTAGTATTGGACTCTTGTTATATCTTCTTGCTTCTTCTTTCTTGCCAGAGATAGGTGCTGAGCCCAATGGAAAGATCTACACGAAAGCGGTGCAGAAAGTCCTTTCTGAGAGAGCTCATCTCCAGGCTGGAGGGCTTCCTACAACAGCAGGTCCCAGCTCAGGGAGAAGACCTTCCCCTGCAGCGTGCCCCCGCTCTGTCTCCAAGTCCCTGGCTGGATGTAAACGCAAGGGCTTGGAAGAAGAGCAGCAAACAGCAGCGCAGTTGCCTGCTACCAAAAGAGCGAGGGGTCAGAGCGGAGACAGTGTGCCGGCTCCAGCAGCACAGCCTGGGCCTGCTGCAGCACGGAGCTCCAAGCTAAGAGGTAAGAAGGTGCTGTGGTACCCACCCTGTAGGGTAGGTGCTGCCCTTATCAAGCACACTGAAGTTGCATAGGGTTTGCTTTGCTTTTTCCTTCTCTGCAGAGGGGAAAAGAGTTGAAGCCTACAAAGTCCAAAGGCAGTGAGGTGCCACAGTATGTAACCCCGACTCCATTAACTCCATGGTAGTCTTCTGCACCTTTCCACTGGAAATGTCATTCACTGAGAGGCTTCCAATTTCCTTTGTCTTTTTTCTGCCATCTGTTTTTATGGTACCCATGTTTCTGCAGTTTTGCTGCTGACAGAACGAATTCAGTTTTATTCTTGCTTTATAGCAAGAAGACAACGAAAAGAGAGAAGAGTGGAATTGAAGAAGGCTTCTCTGAGAGCTGCCGCTGCACGTGCAGAGGTGAGTCCTTGGTGAGCACAGACACGGCTCTTGTTGTTCTCAGTGCCTCTGCCTGTCAGACATGAAAGCTATTGCAGAATCCCAAGGCAAGCAATGTAATAGAAAAACACCCAGCTGTATGTTTAAGGAAATCACACTGTCAGTGACAGCTGCCTAGGGGAGCTTGGATGCCTTCCTCTGGCTTGAGAAGGACACTGTTGGTAACGGCTGGAGGGTTTTTCTGTGATAAAGAGCCTTGCCATGTCAGGCACTGCGACCTTTGGGACCTCGTTCCCCCAGCAGAGCATGAATCTTACCATAGGCAGTGTGTTATGAGAAGGAATGTCAGTGACCTGAATGGCAGGAACGTGCTGTGCTGCATGGGGCCGTTCTGGAAGGTTTACTGATCAGACTTTCTTAATGAGATCGCCCTAGATTGTTTCTGTCCTATCTCTATACTTGCCTTATTTCTTTCCAGTCATCCGCAATGAACACCCTTGTGGAGATGATGCAGAAGCTGCAGCTGAAGGACTGAGAGGAAGAGCATCAGAAGGCAGCGGCTGCAGCACGCAGAGTTACAGGGCAGCGTTCTGAGTGCCACCCAACTTGGCACTCCATGTTTGGTTGTAGTCAATAAAAAATAGTCACAATTAGAGATTGACAAAGAGCGCACGGCCTGATTTGTCCAGTGGCATTCCATGAGCTGCTGCACTACTGCTGGTCCAGAGTAGAAACTATGCAGCTTCGGACCACCAAGCTGCCATCCTGGCATTGTTCTTCTTGGAGGCAGTGGAACTTGGAGGTTCTCCTGCTGTTGCTGACACCTGACGTTGCCTAGGGAGGACTTGGCCACTGCACTCTGCTCCACCCCCTGTGCCACACACACACGAGTGCAGCCCACCACCCTTCCACCTGCCATGCAAACGCACCATCCCATCTTGCACACTTCAGCCACATGGCTTTCCTCCTCCTCCCCCCACCAGATCCCATTCCTGCTTCCCCTTCCCCACCCCGCCCCCCCATTGCTTTGGCCCCAGTAGCGTGCCAGCCCCCGCAGCCCTCCAGTTCGCATGAGGCTTTGCTTCCTTCGTGCACAACCCCTCCATTGCTGTGCCCCTTGTTGCAGCCTTCTTTTGCAGCACCATTTAGCGATTTCACAGAATCACAGAATTGCCAGGGTTGGAAGGGACCTCAAGGATCATGAATCTCCAACCCCCCTGCCACACGCAGGGCCACCAACCATTCCACCTAATGCTAGACCAGACTGCCCAGGGCCCCATCCAATCTGGCTTTGAACACCTCCAGGGACGGGGCATCCACAACCTCTCTGGGCAGCCTGTTCCAGTACCTCACCACTCTCTCCGTAAAGAATTTCCCCCTGACGTCCAACCTAAATCTCCCTTCCCTCAGCTTAAAACCATTTCCCCTTGTCCTGCTGTCACTCACCCTTTCAAAGAGTTGATTCCCCTCCTCTTTGTAGGCTCCCTTTAGGTACTGAAAGGCTGCAATGAGGTCACCCCGCAGCCTTCTTTTCTCCAGGCTGAACAAGCCCAGCTCTTTCAGCCTGTCCTCGTAGGGGAGGTGCTCCAGTCCCCTGATCATCTTCGTGGCCCTCCTCTGGACCCTCTCCAACAGCTCCCTGTCTTTCTTGTACTGGGGGCTCCAGACCTGGACGCAGTATTCCAGATGGGGCCTCACAAGAGCAGAGTAGAGGGGAGCAATCACCTCTCTGTCCCTGCTGGCCACCCCTCTTCTGATGGAGCCCAAGATCCCATTTGCCTTCCGAGCCGCAAGGGCACACTGCTGGCTCATGTTAAGTTTGTCATCTATCAAGACCCCCAGGTCCTTCTCCACGGGGCTGCTCTCAAGGACCTCTCCTTCCAGTCTGTAGGGATGCTTGGGATTCCTCCGGCCCAAGTGCAAAACTCTGCACTTTGCCGAGTTGAACCTCATCAGGTTCACCCGGGCCCACCTTTCTAGCCTCTCGAGGTCCCTCTGAATGGCATCCCGTCCTTCAACCGTGTCAACCACACCACTCAGCTTGGTGTCGTCAGCAAACTTGCTGAGGGTGCACTCGATTCCGTCATCGATGTCATTGATAAAGATGTTAAAGAGCACCGGTCCCAAGACAGATACCTGGGGGACGCCGCTCGTTACTGGCCTCCACCTGGACATGGAGCCATTGATGACCACCCTCTGTCTGCGGCCTTTCAACCAGTTTCTTATCCATCGAGTGGTCCACCCATCAAATCCACATCCCTCCAGTTTGGAGAGAAGGATGTGGTGGGGGACCATGTCAAAGGCCTTGCTCAAGTCCAGGTAAATGACATTGGTCGCCTTTCCCTTGTCCACCGATGCCGTCACTCCATCATAAAAGGCCACCAGGTTGGTCAAGCATGACCTTCCTCTGGTGAAGCCGTGCTGGCTGTCACGGATCACACGCCCTTTCCTCATGTGATCAAGCATGTCATCCAGGATGATCTGTTCCATCATCTTCCCAGGCACAGAGGTGAGACTCACCGGCCTGTAGTTCCCGGGGTCCTCCTTGCTCCCTTTCTTGTAAATGGGAGTGACGTGACCCTTCCTCCAGTCATCCGGGACCTCACCTGACAGCCACGACTTCTCAAATATGATGGAGAGCGGCTCGGCAACCACCTCAGCCAGCTCCTTCAGAACCCTGGGATGCACGCCATCCGGCCCCATAGACTTGTACACATTCAGTCTCATGAGGCGGTCTCGGACCTGCTCTGTCCTCACAGCGGGGGGGGATTTACCACAATCTTCTCTTTTATCTGTTCAAAAGCCTGCTGCTGCTCAGGACCCCATGCAAAATTATTCTTCTTCGGAGTCACCTGCTACAGGGGGCTTACAGTGAGGCTACAGTCTGGAACATGCATTCTCCAAAAAACCACTACACCCAGAAAAGACTGTGTCTCTTTCTTAGACATGGACAGAAACATGGAGATTTTGTTGATCACATCTGTCGGGATGTGACAATATCCATCTAGGAATGGAATTTCCTGGGCAGGTCCTGAAAGGTGAGAAGGGCCCCATAAGTGAACATAAAAATGTAAGAAAGCTTCACAGTGACTGAGAACAAGGGGGGATGAAGGGACAATAGTTAGAGATAGTTTATAGAAGTAAGAATGTAGAGCTTGTTAGAAAAATAAGGGATGGCAGACACTGGGTCTGGGATAGTGAGGGGGATGAAGCCACACCAATAAGGTTTGAGTACAACACAGAGACATTTGTCAGGGAGGTGATGAGATGTCCACAGAGCTAGAAGAAACCACTTTGGAGGGATTCCCCCCGAAAGGTCAGAAGTTTACAGCAAGAAAGGTCAGAAGCCTTCATGAGGAAGACAACAAATCTTCATCCCACAACCCACCGCATGCGCACAACAGGGGTGGGTCTGCATGCTAATGAACTCTTGAGGGTGTAACGAGTACGCATGCAAATTCCGGGAAAACAATTGATTATGTATTAGTTTGACCTATATCTGTAGCACAATTTTTCCAGATGGTGTGCAAGTTATGTGGATCTATCCCCCTTGCACCCAGTGTACACACACCGCTGAATAAACCAGACCTGCTTTGTAATCTTACTTGGGTTACAGAGTTTGATTCCAAACATCACAGTGACCAGTGTCATATTCTTCTCAGTCCTGCTGGTAAGGAGGAGTGGCTTGGGCACTGGACAGGTCCTGCATGTCAGCTATTGTTTGTGCAGCGGTTATCAGCAACAGGGCTTTATTTTATGGGAACAGGAGACTCAGTACACAGGGAGAACAAACACCCTGCATCAGTGCAGGAGGGGGATTGATTGACTGTGATCTTCCCTGCAGCTTTGTCAGAAGGAACTTGGGCTCCTTGTGGACAACGAGCTCACCATGAGCTAGCAATGTGCTGTTTCTGCAAAGGAGGTTGAAAGCTGCTGGGCAGCAGTAGGGCTAACATAGCCAGCAGATCAAGGCAGGGGATTGTTCCTCTCTGTTCAGCACTGCTAACATCACTCACTCACCAGTACACACGGAGCACTGGCTTAATGAAACAGGACCAACAAAGAGCTTCAAAAAGTGGACTGGGTTCACCTTCCTAACAGGTGAGGCTATGAGAGCAGGGCATGTCCAGCCTGGAGATGAGAAGCTCCAAGGAGACGTACCTTGACAGTGTATATAAACATCTGAGGGGAGGCCAGAAGAAGTGGGAGCCAGGCTCTTCTCAGTGATGCCTAGCAAAAGGACAAGGGGCAAATGGATCCAGATGAAACACATAACATTTCGTCCAAGTCCAGGGAAGAATTTATTTACTGGAGGCTGCTGATCACTGGAACTGGCTGCCCAGAGAATTTCTTTCCCTGCAATGAAAATCAAAATCAAAAGATGTAACCAAAAGATGTGTAGACACACTCCTGGATATTCAAGTCAAATCTACAGCCCTATGTCCAGATGGAGGCCTGTGACGAATGTTGTCCTTTGGACAGGTGATCTGTAACATCTTTATGAATGGCATAGACAATGGGATCAAGTGTTCCCTTAGCAAGTTTGGTGATCACACCAAGCTGAAGGGTGCAATTGACACAGCAGAAGGAAGGGACACCATTCAGAGAGACCTGGTTGGATTTGAGAAGGTGGCCCACATGAACCTAATAAGATTCAACAACGTCAAGCACAATGCACTGCACATGGGTCAGGGCAATCTCAGATATTTGTACAGAGTGGGAGAAGATCTCGTAGAGAGCAGCCCTGCAGAGAAGGACTTGGGAATCCTGATGAGTGAAAAGCTGGACGTGAGTCAGCAATGTGCTCTCGCAGCCCAGAAGGTCAACTGTGTTCCAGGCTGCATCAGATAGGAGTGCCCAGCAGTGGAGGGAAGGAATTGTCCCCCTCTACTCTGCCCTTGTAATGCCCCAGCTGGAGTAGTGCATCCAGCTCTGAGGTTGCCAGCACAAGAAGGATGTGAAACTGTTGGAGTGGGTCCAGAGCAGCACCACCAGAGTGCTGGAGCACCTCTCATGTGAAGATAGGTTGAGGTCAGTCTGGAGAGAGTTCTAGAGAAGCCTCACTGCAGCATTTAAATAATTAAAGAGAGCTTATAAACAGGAGAGAGACCAACTTTTTGCTTAGGAAGAACGTGATACAAAATGGGGCAACATTTTAAACCAAGAGACAAGACATTTGGATTATACAATAGCAGGAACGTAGTTACTCAGGGAGTGGGAAGGCACTGGTACAGAGAAAGAGGGCAATCTGGAGGTCCTCAAGGCCCGGCTGGATTCAGCCCTGGGCAACCTGATCTAGTGGGAGGCAACCCTTCTCTTGACGGGTAGTTAGGAAGGAATTGTTAAGGCCCCTTTCAACCCAAGACATTCTATGGTTTTATAATACCAGAATAAATGCCACCAAGAAAGGAGCTCTTGGTTCAGCACTCAATCACTTCCAGATCACCTGGGCCTCTCAGCCTGTGTCCTTCAGTCTGTGGAGAACGCCAGCAAATAAAAAAGAAAAGAGCAACTCTGCAACCACAGGACTGCCACTGTGAGATGCAACAGGACTGTTGTGAAATGACATGAGACCCGAGGGCTACCAGGAGTGTAGAGGTACAGCATGGGTACAGGAGTGTAGGAAAGCATGGGAGTGGAAAGACCAGCACTCAAAAGACCACCTCCTGCCCCTGCCCATCGCCATGGCCCCAGCAAAGAAGCAGCCCCAGCTCAGTGGGCACAGATAGCGGGAGACAACCAGGCAGTGAGGAGCATCACCCAGGGACACCAGGGCTGCTGTTCCATTTGGCAGCTGGGCTTCTGGTCCCTGAAATCCTCCTGCATAACAACTTTGTTCCACCAGGTCCAGAGCAGAAGGAGAGAAATGGCTGCTGGAAGAAATGAACTTCTTCTGGCTCAGTTATAGTGTTTATCTACAGAGGAACCCTACCTCTGTAGGTACATGAGATGACTGGGTCAAAATAAACAACTAACAAGTGGGAGGCTTAAATTCAAAATCCAAGTTTTAAGAAATAGCAACAAAGAAAAATAACAAAATATTGTTATAATAGTTTCTGAGCTACTGTGGGATTCTTCTAAGAGTCCGCAAAGCGTCCTTGAACTCCTGGTTCCTCATGCTGTAGATGAAGGGATTCACAGTGGGAGGTAACACTGAGTACAGAAATGAAACCATCAGGTCAAGGGATTGGGAGGAAATAGAAGAGGGCTTTAGGTAGGCAAAAATCACAGTGCTGACAAACAAGGTGACAACAGCCAGGTGAGGGAGGCACATGGAGAAGGCTTTGTGCCGTCCCTGCTCAGAGGGCATCCTCAGCACAACTCTGAAGATCTGTGCATATGACACAACAATAAAAACAAAACATTCAAGGTCTACAGAAAAAATAAAAGCAAGAATCCCAGTTTCCCTGAGGATGTCTGATTCTGAGCAGGAGAGCTTGAGAATCTGGGGGATTTCACAGAAGAACTGATTGATGGCACTGCCTTGGCAAAGAGGCAGGGAAAATGTATTGGCAGTGTGCAGCAGGGAATAGAGAACCCCAGTGACCCAGGTAGCTGCTGTCAAGGTGGCACAAGCTCTGCTGTCCATCAAGGTCCCGTAGTGCAGGGGCTTGCAGATGGCAACGTAGCGGTCATAGGACATGATGGTGAGAATGCAGTATTCTGCCGATATCAGAAAGACAAACATAAAGGTCTGTGTAGCACATCCAGCATAGGAGATGTGTCTGGTGTCCCAGAGGGCATTGGCCATGGCTTTGGGGAGAGTGGTGGAGATGCAGCCCAGGTCGAGGAGGGCGAGGTTGAGGAGGAAGAAGTCCAGGGGGGTGTGCAGGTGGTGGTGGCAGGCTACAGCTGTGCTGATGAGGCCGTTGCCCAGGAGGGCAGCCAGGTAGATGCCCAGCAAGAGTCAGAAGTGCAGGAGCTGCAGCTGCTGCGTGTCTGCCAACGCCAGCAGGAGGAACTCACTGATGGAGCTGCTGTTCGGCATCTGCTGCCTCTTGGGATGTAGTTCTGTGCAAGGATAAGACATGAGGATTGTGGAAAAAGTCTTCAGAAGAGTCACTCTTTTCTAAATCTCTCGGGACCTGGAGGTTTCCACCAGAGTCTTCTAGATTTGAAGGGGATGTTTTCTGCACCTGGATCCCTGCTTTGAATTATTCAGTTTCTCTCCAGTGGCTCTGTTTATCACGAGTCATGAAATTGGCACATTGTCCATCAGTCTGCGTAAGAAAATGAGATGGGATTCTTCTTATCCTACTTTTCTATCCTTCAGAGATGGGTCCATAGAGTTAGAATCACAGAGCTCATGCTGATATGCTGGGAAAGGGAGAGAGAGATGCTCATGAGATCAGCACTGAACGAAACCTCTTCACATTTTGCGATTTTGATACGGGAAAAACCTGACTTCAAATCAATTTGCAGAATGCAGATTCTTCAAATTCTATATGAGTAATAGGATGAAAAACCTTTGTTGTGTGCAGTCTCCAAATGATTAAACTTCACACCTGTTTTTGGATTAGGATTCCCCACAAAATAAATTGTGAAATTGTTAAATCAGTTTGCTTTCCAGGTGTAAGCATAAGTCAGTGCACAGATGTAAAACCCCCTCACTGTCACTAAGAGAAGAGTCAAGCTGCTCTGTCCATCAGGCTTGTTCCTACCTGCCCCGTGCTGCCCCTTGCTCAGCTGGAGGATGGCTGCACACACAGGTTGCTCTGGAGAAGAGCCCGGGCTGTGCAGAGGGCCAGTGCCAAACTGCTGTCTCTCAGCTCAGCTCTGTGGGGGAGGAGGAAAGGGAGATGGTGAGGCTTCTGATTCACATCATAGGAGCAAAGGCTCTCAGACTGGAGGATGGGAACACAGGAGCTGTGCCCATCTTGGGGCTTGCGGCAGCTTTCCAGGGCACCGCCACAGTGGTAGCCTCGAGCTGATGTCTCCTGCGGAGAACAAGCTCATTCCTTAATCAGAAAAAATCTCACTGCACCAATCGTCAGAAGTGTTAAGGGGAGGGGCAACATGGTCTTAAGACAACTCCCCTAGGACAGGATCTGTAGCAGAACTGGAGCTTAACATCCCCCATCAGCAGTGCGGTTACAGGGGGCACTCCAGGAAGCCTGCTCCTTACCCAGCTGCACACACACCTCCCAAGCAGCACAGTCCAAAACCGCATTGCAGAGCCTTACTTCAAAAGTTCCCTATCTGTCCGTGCCCATATTTACATTCTGAAGCTGTTCCTTACAGGAGCTGCTTCAAATATCTCCTTCTTGATGCAAGAGCCTCAGTGATTAATTCAAACACATTTGTGCTTTCATTTAGGTGAAAAATAAAACTCATACTCCGCAAGGTCCTTATGTGAAAGATGGATACATGGAAAGTCTCCACAGAAGTGTCAAGAGCCCCTACCTCAGGCAGCAGCTGTGGCAGCAGAAGGCTCCTGCCCTGCCCTGCCCTGCCGGGGGCTCCTTCCCCCCCACGTCTCCCCACAGCGCCCTGGGCAGCTCCCCGGGCAGGCTGAGTGCTGAGTGCTGAGTGTGGAGTGCTGAGCCTGGCAGGCGGCAGAGTCCCTGCCCCGGCACACAGCCCCTGGGGCACAGCAGGGACCTGCTCTGCAGGACAGCCCTGGGCACCCGGCTGCAGCCCCGGCTGCACAGCCTGCAGCCGTCCTGGGACACGCAGCCCTCAGGGCTGTGCTCTGATGCTGCAGCACCGAAGCCCTCAGCTGGGCAGGTCCTGCTCTGCAATAAAGAAGCATGGAGTGCCTCCTGACTGATATGCTGGTCTAACAGGACCAGGAGAGATTGCATGGTCTTGTGTACTTTGCCCTGCCAATGTAGACTTACTGTGTTAAGGTCTGCGAGCATTGATCCTTCCGTGAACTCAGCCTTCTCCCTTCTACACAGCGTGTTGCATTTCTCTCCCTTCTGTCTCCTCATTGTCACCTACAGGTCATGTCTTCAAAGTCCTGCACTGTGCAGAGAAGCTGCTCCTGTACCAGCAGCTGTATGAGCTCCCTGTGTCCCAGAAGCCCAGCCCAGCTCAGCAGCAGAGGCATAAGGGATCCCTTTCTCCATCCCTGTGGGCTCCCTGCAGATGTCCCTAGGGCTCCACAGGATGATATGTGGAAAAATACTGAAGGAGTCCTTGATGTTCCTTTCCTCTGTGTGGGAGAACACTTTCCTTCCCAGCAGTGTCACTGCTCCTGTCAGAGACAGAGTTAAGTGGAAAAGCCACCTTCCCTTGTCCCAACACAGACAGGACACCTGGGCAGTGACAGGCAGGGATCACAGGTGCCCAAGCAGAAGAAAATTACTCAGATGAGTTGACTGAGGTACCTCGTTCTGAATCTGGAGATATTCTTTTGGTGGGAAATCTCTATAAGTTAAGTGAAAGATACCTATGTGGAGTCAATTGAACCTCTTCTCTACTCATTTTGTGCAAAACAGCACCCAGAAATACAGAGCTGAGAAAATGGATTCATGTGCCATAAGGAGAACTACGTCTCTCTCTCTCTTCAGCCCAAGCTGTATTCCCCAGCTGCCCTGGGGGTAAAATGGTCTCTGTCTCATGTACATCCTTCATTGCCTAGCCATATTCAGGGTGGCTGAGTATAACACACATGCCTAAATACTGTTCCATATTGCCCCTCTGACTAAAAGCCAAATATGGCCTGCACTCTACTGCCAGACGGGTGGAGAAAAATGCACTGCCATTGTCATTGTGACATATCACTTGGCTGCCTTTGACTCCAGTTCATACTGGAATTCTAGCATGCCTGGCACAGCAGTGCTTAGCAAGGGCGTGACTTCATTCCGGCCATGATAGTCCTCTCATCCTCTATTCCCCACTAGACTATTGGGCCAAATAGGACATTAGTGAGTCTAGACGACCAAATGGGTGAGTGAATCTTGCTGATTACTCCTTGATTCTGCAGGTGGTGAATCAGATGATGAATGAGAAACAGGGAGTCCCTGCTGATGCAATATTGATGTCAACATGCCATTTCAGCAGCGATCGGCACCTGCTGTTTTTCTGCTCTTAGCAATCCTGCAACAGAAGGGTCCTCTGAGAGACCAGCTGAGCTATACAGCTGTTTAATGCCCTCCATCTCCAAGGCAGCTGTACTGAAAGCCCACCAATACTCTTTTTGGGTCCTTGAAGTGCTATCTCCCAAAGCAATCTGGAGCAGGGATGCACAGAGCCTCTGGGCCAGTCACAATGGTAATCATAAACATTCTTTTGCCACTCATTTAGTTAGGCTCACTTTGGCCTCTAGCAGAGTTAACTCTTGTGTTCCCCTGTCACTCCTGAAATACAAATCGGTTTTGTTCCTTTATAACTTGATGGCATTAGAGTACACTGTGCACCAGTGTCAGCTGGAGCCTCCTATTTCCGTGGCCCTGATGTGCCAGGCCATTGAATCCATGCAGTCCAATAAACCCAATTGCCCCTTTCCTCTACCTAGCCGCAGGCAGGGCTCCTCGAGTTCTGATTTATGTATTCATAACTCATCTTTTGTGTGTAGAAACCAGAAGGCGCACTGACAACCTCAGAGATAAGATCAGTCCATCAGGCTCACTGGAAAGTGGAGCTGCCATTTTCCTGGAAGGAGCCTTTCTTGTGATTGTTTTCCTTTGCACTTCACATACCCATGCCTGTAGGGCTGAGGTGGGTTTTGCCATCCCACATCCTCATACCCTCTCCATGGTCACGCAGGTAAAACCACAGGATGGTACATAGCTGTTACCTTGAAGCGTGGGGCGAGTGACACTCTGCACAGTTCCAACGCCATTTGTGCTATCCTTTTTTTTTTTTTTTGTCAATCATGAAATCCCAAGCTGTGAGGTGTGGTTGACACGACCATGGATGGGAAGCTGGACGTGAGCCAGCAATGTGCCCTCACAGCCCAGAAAGCCAGCCGTACTCTGGGTTGCTTCAGAAGAAGCGTGGCCAGCAGGGTAAGATAGGTGATCCTGCACCTCTACTGTGTGCTGCTGAGAATTTACCTGGAGTACTGCATCCAGATGTGGAGTCCTCAGTACAGGGGAGACATGGAGCTGTTGCAGCACATACAAAGAAGGGCCACAAAACTGATCCACAGAATGGAACACCTCTCTTACGAGGACAGGCAGAGAGGTGAGGCTGTGCAGCCTGTAGAAGAGAAGGCTGCAAGGCAACCTGAGAGCAGCCTGTCAGTATCTAAAGGGGAGCTACAGGAAAGAAGGGGACAGAATCCTTAGTAGCTTCTGTGGCAAGGGCAAAGGGAAATGGCTTCAAACTCAAAGAGGGTAGATTTAGGTTAGATATAAGGAAGAAGTATTTTACAGTGAGGGTGGTGAGGCACAGGCAGACATGGACCACTGATGTGGTTGATGCCCTGCCCCTGGAGATTTTCCAAGTGAGGCTGGATCAGGCCCTGGGCAGCCTGATGGAGCTGTGGTGACCTTGTGCACTGCAGGGGAGTTGGGCTAGATGACCTTCAGAGGTCCCTTCCAACTCTAAGGACTCTATGATTCTACGATTCTAAGACTGGGCCATGTAGGAAGGGGTTTGTTGGGTATGCCACACTCCCTGCTATTCTCAGGCTAAGGGCATCGCTGAACACACCAACTAGTTGGTTAAGTTTCTTTCAGAAATACTTGAATCTGGGTGGTGTTTGCAATTGTATAATGCTGCCAACCAATTAACTAATAGATAAAGTAGGGGTGGCTGCCTCAACATGAAAGCCATTTGTCTATCTGTGAATACAACCATCCTAGAAGTTCATACCAAGCCAGGAAAAGATCCTATGGGATTTTGCAACAACCTGTACTGCTGAAAATGCCTCAGATTGGAGCAATATCAGTGGTACTATCTATACCCAAAAATCGCTAAGTGTGAGAAGCAAGAAAGTGTTTGGTAAAGTTATCCTGAATAAGCACCTGATAGATGTCACCTTTTTAATGCTTGCAATCAAATGTGACTGAGTGCATTTTCTTTCCTTTTGTGTCTACAGGAGACTTGAATGACCCACATGTGGACAGATGGACCTAGATTTCAGGATGACCCAGCAGGTTGAATAATGATATTAATAATCATAATAATGATACTATGTTTTACCATGGTGCAAATACAATCCTCTTTCATTTGTGTCCAGAAGGGCCCAGAATGGCCATGGGCCTGTGAGAGGCAGATTGGTTTTTTTTGCGGTGGAAGTTTCAGTATTTTCTGTATATAGCATAGGATAAGAAACCTTTTACAAAGAAAACTCCTGAACAGAGTCAAGTTGAGACTGGGGCGTTTCGACCTAGGAAGAATTGGTACACTCACTAAGGTAAAGAAGAGACAGAACAAGTGAAAATATTGTCCTTCTATCACAATAAAAAGTCCAGAATATTCCCATAGACAATGGATTGATAGCAGACATTGTGTGGAAGTGTAAACGTAGCTATGGAAGTGTAATGTAGCTATGGAAGTGTAATGTAGCCATAGTGTTAGAAGATTGTGAGCCTGAGATGTTCAACCAATGAGTGCCAGGAGAGGCTTTACTTGTGTCAGACCCAGGGTACATAACGGGATGGATTTTGCTGACTAGTTGTACAATTTCTCCCTGGTCAATAGGAGCTGTGCGCCCATTATTGCAATAATGAACAAACTGCTCTTCACAGAGATCTTTGCCTGATTAGAAATTGTTGACCTTGAGCATGTTTCTTACAGTATCTAAGCGTAAGATACACTTGCTGCTGTTATGAAGATCTGTTTTGAAACTTGCTTGCCTTCTAGCCAATGGATTTTTAGTGGAAATGTCCTGAATACACGTGTTAGACTATAAGAGCCTTGCATGGGAAAATAAAGGGGAATTTTTGCACAAGAACCCTGTGTCGTGTTCCTAGTCTGTGACAAGCAGCCCCTTGTCTTATGGTGCTGGCAGCAGCGAGACAAACACTGACACACTGGTACATATTGCCTGTTCCTGCCTGCTACCTCATTGCTACTGGGTGCCACTGGATGCCACTGTGGAGACAACAGGACTGCTCTCAATTCATGTGAGACCCCAGGGCTACCAGGAGTGTAGAGGTACAAAAGGAAAGCATGGAAGTGGAAAGAGAGCAGCACTCAAAAGACCACATCTTGCCCTTGCCTTGATTGCCGAGGATCGCCGCTTCGGAGCTGGTCCAGCCAGAAGCGCAGCGACTGATGGCGAGGTACAAGGGGGTTTCGGTCGCTTCCCTCACTCAGGGATCCCGGAGAGAGCAGAGTAGCCGGGCAGCTCTCGGCCGGGCAGTTCTCGCGAGAGCGGACGTCGCGGCGGGGGCGTTGCCAGGGCAACGGTTCCGCACCCACCCCTTCTTGCTTTAAAAAGCCTCGGGGAGCGACGCGTCGCTGCCCACCAGAGAAGGTGTGTGGGAAACACCTGGGCTTATCTGTCGAGGAGATTCAGTAAGCCACTCCTGCACGGAACTCCCCAGCAGGGACGGTTGTCATTGCCAGGGTGAGTGATAAGTGCGGGGCTCCTGTTAACGACCCGGCAGCGGTGCGGGGCAGTGCCAGCACTACGGGCAGCAGGGCGGGCCTGATCAGGCACACCCCGTTAAGGCTATCTAATAGTGTTGGTGTGCCTGCTGGTTGGCAATGCCTGCACCCCGGAGGAAGGCTAATAGCACAAGAATTGTGGAGTCCCAGGCGGAAGTCCCATGCTCCCGCAGAAAAAACACTGCGGCCAAAAAGAGTGTGGAGACTCAGACTGAGGCCCCAACGCGAGATGCTAGTACACAGGTCGCTGGCTGTCATGAGTGCCAGAGCCCGGCCTTTGCAGTGCTGGGTGATGACAGTGGTAGATGTATAAGATGTGACCAACTGCATGACTTACTCAGCCTTGTGGTTGACCTGAAAGAGGAGGTAGAGAGGCTGAGGACCATAAAAGAGTGTGAGAAGGAGATTGACTGGTGGTGCCAGTCCCTATCGGCCCCGAGATCTGGGCGCATAACTGAGGCATCATGTAGAGCACGTCACTCCCCCCTGCCTCGTAAACAGGTGGGAGAGGGGAAGCGGCACGTGGGTGCGGGGAGCCGGCGGGCTGAAAGTGCTGCAGTGAGCCTCCTGTCCTCTCCTCCTCCTATGAACAATTCAAGAAAGGGGGAGGAGTGGAAACATATACCGGCTCGACAAAGTAGGCGTCCCCCATCCCGACCATCCTCGGCTCCCCAGGTGCCTCTGAGTAATAGGTTTGAGGCCCTGGAACTCGAGGGAGAGGTGAGTGGGGATGTAGGGGGAGGTCAACCTGTGAGGTTGCCTTGGGAAAAGCACTTGGCCCCACGCCTCAAGACTGCCTCTGCCCGGAAGGACAGAAGGGTGGTTGTTGTAGGAGACTCCCTGCTGAGAGGAACGGAAGGTCCTATATGTCGGCCTGACCCTACCCGCAGGGAGGTGTGCTGCCTCCCTGGGGCACGGGTCAGAGACATTTCTAGGAGACTTCCTGGTCTGATTCGCCCTTCTGATTATTACCCGTTATTGATAATCCAGGCTGGCAGTGACAAAGTTGCAGAGAGAAGTCTCAGAGCTATCAAGAAAGACTTCAGGGGACTGGGGTGGGTAGTCGAGGGAGCGGGTGTGCAGGTCGTGTTTTCTTCCATACCTTCAGTGGCAGGGCGGGATACCGAGAGATACCAAAAAACACACCTCATAAATAAATGGCTCAAAAGTTGGTGCAAATCCAGGGATTTTGGGTTTTTCGACCATGGGGAAACTTACTCAGCACCTGGCATGATGGCAGCAAATGAAAGTAGTCTGTCTCTGAGGGGGAGGAGGATCTTAGCTGAGGAACTAGCAGGACTCATTGACAGGTCTTTAAACTAGGTATGAAGGGGGAAGGGAGCAAAATCAGGGATGTCGAGCTTGAGCGGGTCATTCCAGGGCTCGTACCGAACCTGCTGGGCGACGACAGTCAAGTACGAAGGGATGGACTGGGGCAGGGGGGTGTTGGGGATGCTGCTGTTCTAGGGGAACCTAGACCATCTATAAAGGCGGTGCGATGGAAAGCCGAGCTGAAGTGCCTTTATACTAATGCACGCAGCCTGGGAAACAAGCAGGATGAGTTGGAAACCGTGATGTGCTTAGAAAATTACGACCTTGTTGCTATCACGGAAACGTGGTGGGATGGTTCCCATAACTGGAATACCACCATTGAGGGCTATCAGCTCTTTAGAAGAGAGAGGCTAGGTAGGAAGGGTGGGGGAGTAGCCCTCTATGTCAAAGAGTGGATAGACTGTGAGGAGCTTCCTCTGAGAAACAGTCATGATCAGGTTGAGAGCCTGTGGGTTAGAATTAGGAATGGGTCTAACAAAGGCCAGCTGGTGATAGGAGTATACTACAGGCCACCTGATCAAGGGGAGACTGTTGACGAGGCTTTCTTTCTTCAGATGCGGGAGGCTTCGTGCTCACGGGCTCTTGTCCTGATGGGGGACTTCAACCATCCGGATATCTCCTGGATAGATCACATGGCGAGTTGCAAGAGGTCAGGAGGCTCCTGGAATGTGTTGATGATAACTTTCTGGTCCAGGTGTTGGACAGACCGACCAGAGGTGAAGCGCTGCTGGACCTGCTGCTCACCAATGTGGAGGAAATAATTAATGGTGTTAAGGTTGGAGGCAGCCTGGGTTGCAATGACCACGCTCTGGTTGAGTTTGTGATCTCGAGAACTGTGGGCCTGGTGAAGAGTGGCATCAGGACCCTGAACTTTGGGAGAGCAAACTTTAAGCTGTTCAATAGACTGTTGGCCGAGATCCCCTGGGATGCTCTCTTTAAAAACAAAAATGCTGAAGAGAGCTGGTTACTCTTCAAGGACGCCTTCCTAAGAGCGCAAGAACTCTCTGTCCCACTGAACAAGAAAGCGGGCAGAGGAGGGAGGATGCCGGCGTGGCTCAGTAAGGACCTGCTGAGGGAGCTGAGGGCGAAGAAAGGTGTGTACAAACTCTGGAAACAAGGGCGTGCCACCTGGGAAGAATACTGGGATGTTGTCCGGACTTGCAGATGTGGGATCAGGAAAGCCAAGGCGCAGGTGGAACTGAACTTGGCGAGGGACATGAAAAACAACAGGAAGACTTTCTATAGGTACATTAACCAGAAGAGACAGGCCAAAGCGAGTGTACCTCCTTTGGTAAATGTAAAAGGAGAACTGGTTTCAACGGGCGAAGAGAAGGCCGAGGTACTGAATGAGTTCTTTGCCTCGGTCTTCACTTGCAGCCAGGACTCCAGTACTCCTTCCGTCCCTGAGCCCTGCATCCCTACACCTCTGGGTGGGGACTGGGGTGGTAAATCCCCCCCTGCTGTGAGGGCAGAGCAGGTCCGAGACCGCCTCATGAGACTGAATGTGTACAAGTCTATGGGGCCGGATGGCGTGCATCCCAGGGTTCTGAAGGAGCTGGCTGAGGTGGTTGCCGAGCCGCTCTCCATCATATTTGAGAAGTCGTGGCTGTCTGGTGTGGTCCCGGATGACTGGAGGAAGGGTCACGTCACTCCCATTTACAAGAAAGGGAGCAAGGAGGACCCCAGGAACTACAGGCCAGTGAGTCTCACCTCTGTGCCTGGGAAGATGATGGAACAGATCATCCTGGATGACATGCTTGATCACATGAGGAAAGGGCGTGTGATCCGTGACAGCCAGCACGGCTTCACCAGAGGAAGGTCATGCTTGACCAACCTGGTGGCCTTTTATGATGGAGTGACGGCATCGGTGGACAAGGGAAAGGCGACCGATGTCATTTACCTGGACTTGAGCAAGGCCTTTGACATGGTCCCCCACCACATCCTTC
This sequence comes from Phasianus colchicus, assembly GCF_987193195.1. Taxonomy (NCBI): domain Eukaryota; kingdom Metazoa; phylum Chordata; class Aves; order Galliformes; family Phasianidae; genus Phasianus; species Phasianus colchicus. Next base: position 92,208 of record NW_028325259.1, on the reverse strand, counting down.
TCTCCAAACTGGAGGGATGTGGATTTGATGGGTGGACCACTCGATGGATAAGAAACTGGTTGAAAGGCCGCAGACAGAGGGTGGTCATCAATGGCTCCATGTCCAGGTGGAGGCCAGTAACGAGCGGCGTCCCCCAGGTATCTGTCTTGGGACCGGTGCTCTTTAACATCTTTATCAATGACATCGATGACGGAATCGAGTGCACCCTCAGCAAGTTTGCTGACGACACCAAGCTGAGTGGTGTGGTTGACACGGTTGAAGGACGGGATGCCATTCAGAGGGACCTCGAGAGGCTAGAAAGGTGGGCCCGGGTGAACCTGATGAGGTTCAACTCGGCAAAGTGCAGAGTTTTGCACTTGGGCCGGAGGAATCCCAAGCATCCCTACAGACTGGAAGGAGAGGTCCTTGAGAGCAGCCCCGTGGAGAAGGACCTGGGGGTCTTGATAGATGACAAACTTAACATGAGCCAGCAGTGTGCCCTTGCGGCTCGGAAGGCAAATGGGATCTTGGGCTCCATCAGAAGAGGGGTGGCCAGCAGGGACAGAGAGGTGATTGCTCCCCTCTACTCTGCTCTTGTGAGGCCCCATCTGGAATACTGCGTCCAGGTCTGGAGCCCCCAGTACAAGAAAGACAGGGAGCTGTTGGAGAGGGTCCAGAGGAGGGCCACGAAGATGATCAGGGGACTGGAGCACCTCCCCTACGAGGACAGGCTGAAAGAGCTGGGCTTGTTCAGCCTGGAGAAAAGAAGGCTGCGGGGTGACCTCATTGCAGCCTTTCAGTACCTAAAGGGAGCCTACAAAGAGGAGGGGAATCAACTCTTTGAAAGGGTGAGTGACAGCAGGACAAGGGGAAATGGTTTTAAGCTGAGGGAAAGGAGATTTAGGTTGGACGTCAGGGGGAAATTCTTTACGGAGAGAGTGGTGAGGTACTGGAACAGGCTGCCCAGAGAGGTTGTGGATGCCCCGTCCCTGGAGGTGTTCAAAGCCAGATTGGATGGGGCCCTGGGCAGTCTGGTCTAGCATTAGGTGGAATGGTTGGTGGCCCTGCGTGTGGCAGGGGGGTTGGAGATTCATGATCCTTGAGGTCCCTTCCAACCCTGGCAATTCTGTGATTCTGTGAAATCGCTAAATGGTGCTGCAAAAGAAGGCTGCAACAAGGGGCACAGCAATGGAGGGGTTGTGCACGAAGGAAGCAAAGCCTCATGCGAACTGGAGGGCTGCGGGGGCTGGCACGCTACTGGGGCCAAAGCAATGGGGGGGCGGGGTGGGGAAGGGGAAGCAGGAATGGGATCTGGTGGGGGGAGGAGGAGGAAAGCCATGTGGCTGAAGTGTGCAAGATGGGATGGTGCGTTTGCATGGCAGGTGGAAGGGTGGTGGGCTGCACTCGTGTGTGTGTGGCACAGGGGGTGGAGCAGAGTGCAGTGGCCAAGTCCTCCCTAGGCAACGTCAGGTGTCAGCAACAGCAGGAGAACCTCCAAGTTCCACTGCCTCCAAGAAGAACAATGCCAGGATGGCAGCTTGGTGGTCCGAAGCTGCATAGTTTCTACTCTGGACCAGCAGTAGTGCAGCAGCTCATGGAATGCCACTGGACAAATCAGGCCGTGCGCTCTTTGTCAATCTCTAATTGTGACTATTTTTTATTGACTACAACCAAACATGGAGTGCCAAGTTGGGTGGCACTCAGAACGCTGCCCTGTAACTCTGCGTGCTGCAGCCGCTGCCTTCTGATGCTCTTCCTCTCAGTCCTTCAGCTGCAGCTTCTGCATCATCTCCACAAGGGTGTTCATTGCGGATGACTGGAAAGAAATAAGGCAAGTATAGAGATAGGACAGAAACAATCTAGGGCGATCTCATTAAGAAAGTCTGATCAGTAAACCTTCCAGAACGGCCCCATGCAGCACAGCACGTTCCTGCCATTCAGGTCACTGACATTCCTTCTCATAACACGCTGCCTATGGTAAGATTCATGCTCTGCTGGGGGAACGAGGTCCCAAAGGTCGCAGTGCCTGACATGGCAAGGCTCTTTATCACAGAAAAACCCTCCAGCCGTTACCAACAGTGTCCTTCTCAAGCCAGAGGAAGGCATCCAAGCTCCCCTAGGCAGCTGTCACTGACAGTGTGATTTCCTTAAACATACAGCTGGGTGTTTTTCTATTACATTGCTTGCCTTGGGATTCTGCAATAGCTTTCATGTCTGACAGGCAGAGGCACTGAGAACAACAAGAGCCGTGTCTGTGCTCACCAAGGACTCACCTCTGCACGTGCAGCGGCAGCTCTCAGAGAAGCCTTCTTCAATTCCACTCTTCTCTCTTTTCGTTGTCTTCTTGCTATAAAGCAAGAATAAAACTGAATTCGTTCTGTCAGCAGCAAAACTGCAGAAACATGGGTACCATAAAAACAGATGGCAGAAAAAAGACAAAGGAAATTGGAAGCCTCTCAGTGAATGACATTTCCAGTGGAAAGGTGCAGAAGACTACCATGGAGTTAATGGAGTCGGGGTTACATACTGTGGCACCTCACTGCCTTTGGACTTTGTAGGCTTCAACTCTTTTCCCCTCTGCAGAGAAGGAAAAAGCAAAGCAAACCCTATGCAACTTCAGTGTGCTTGATAAGGGCAGCACCTACCCTACAGGGTGGGTACCACAGCACCTTCTTACCTCTTAGCTTGGAGCTCCGTGCTGCAGCAGGCCCAGGCTGTGCTGCTGGAGCCGGCACGCTGTCTCCGCTCTGACCCCTCGCTCTTTTGGTAGCAGGCAACTGCGCTGCTGTTTGCTGCTCTTCTTCCAAGCCCTTGCGTTTACATCCAGCCAGGGACTTGGAGACAGAGCGGGGGCACGCTGCAGGGGAAGGTCTTCTCCCTGAGCTGGGACCTGCTGTTGTAGGAAGCCCTCCAGCCTGGAGATGAGCTCTCTCAGAAAGGACTTCCTGCACCGCTTTCGTGTAGATCTTTCCATTGGGCTCAGCACCTATCTCTGGCAAGAAAGAAGAAGCAAGAAGATATAACAAGAGTCCAATACTACTTTCGGTCTGCAAAATGGGTCACAATGCTAGCACATCTCATCTGCAGTGTTCACAGTCACGGATCTTAGGATCGTGGATGAACTGTGGGTTTGTATTTCAAATCAGCACAGGAAAGGTAACTATAAGTCCCGGGGATTAAGACCCCAAGCAACACGCAGTGAGAACAGTCCCAGGAAGAACAGACAGAAAGCCTAGTTAGAAAGACAGTGCACCAAACCCAGATGCCTGTTGTGCGTCTGTACCTCTCTTGGGTGCCATGTCATGGTCTGTAGCTTCCCCCTGCCTTTCTGCAAGGCTGCGCTTCAGAGGAAGGCCACTGGCATCAGCTTCTGACAGAAAGGAAACAAGAAAGACATGAAGAACATCTCTTTGGAGGAAGACTTTAGCACAGTCAGACACAAATTTCTGGTCTTCAAGCATAGTTTCTTCCATTTGCCTTTCTGCTGATTCAACACTGTGCCATTTCTGCAGTCAACACAGATCTGCAGTGTCCTTTCCTCTCCATCACACACAGCCCTGCATGCAGCCCTATTTAGAGGCAGGTACCCACACCACAGCTCACAAGAGCTGCTTACCTGCGGAGGCTTTCCGCTTCCCCCCTTGCCCAGCACCATTCCACAGACGCGCAGGCTCCGTCCCTACAACAAAATACAATTTGCTGATTTAACAGAAACCAGTAGCCTGTAGAAGTATTGTCCTGTCAGACCAAATCCATCCCCAAAACAACAAAAAACCAAAAGTCTCATTCTTGCTCAGATGACAGCAGAAGAACCCCAGCCTCCCTGACAGCTCCATTTGACAGAGCAGAGGTGCATCACCAAACAAAACACTATCAGGTGCAAAAGTTGAGACACATTTTGTGGCTCTAAAAGGAATTCACTCGACTCTAAGCATTTATATGCAGACTTCTGCCTCACTGCTGCCACCAACTGCCGCTGTCGGTCTCTCCAACACTTCCACAGTGGCTTATTTGACATCCCCTGCAGCACTGCACCCACTCAGAAGTAATACTCAAAATTCATTCCTCCATCCTTCATAACAGAGGCCTCAAGAAACTCACTTTTGCGTGGCAGTAAGGACGCTCTGTTCCCATCGCGTCCCTCTGCGCGCTGCAAGATGCGGTTGGATCTCCGGCAGCCTGCTGGCTGCTGCTCCCAAACACGGGGAAGCGCGCTGCGCTGCTTCTGGGGAGAGAAAGGAAGAAACGTCAGTGGGAACGGGCAGCCAAGGTTTGCAGAGAGGTTCCAGATTGTGCCAGAGATAGATTATCAGAGTGCTGAGAGATTAATTATCACTAAGGGAAAATACAGCCTAAGCCATGTCCACGTCATTAGCCCAGACTGTCAGCAGGGAGCGCAAAATCCAAGTGGTTTTTGAGGTGACAAAGGACCAGTAGGGCTCCTCCTGCTCCACCCCTTCCCTTAAACATGGGAAAAAGAAAGAAACATCAAGCAAAGGAAACCCAGCCATACCTTTCCTCTCACAGAGCAGGAATTAGAACCACGGTCATCTCCTTGCTGAGCCATGATGGCTGAAGTGTCAGAGGAAGACTTGCAAGGTCTGAGGGTTCTCTCCACAGGAACCTCCTTCGCTCTTAGAAGGAGCTGGCTTCACTCGTTCTTCAACTGCCTTGATCTCCGAGTTCTCCTTTTGGACAGGAACCCTTACAGAAAGTATCAGCAAGTGAAAAATCATGAGGAAGAAGCATTTTCCCAGCTTTCTTCTGCTACGCAATGTAGTCTCTTGAGGAGGGCAATGCATGGATCTCAGCTGTCTGCAAGAATTGCCCATCACTAGCTGCAGCTTGTGTCTGACTGCCATGGCTTCTGTCAGCAAGTGCCCCCAGGTCCCCTTTTCCCCCACAGGTGTGCTGACCGTCCATGTGCCCAGCTGAGCACCCGGCTCTCTGCCGTGACTTCAGCGCGGTTTGCTGAAACACCTGCTGGGTATGGCACACCAAGCAATCCATGGAGCAGTGAGACACAAGTTGCACTCTATGAAGTCTGCACTCTGCTTCCTTTTTTAGGTCTGACATGAAGGTGGGGGCCTGGCAGCAATTTTCCAGGGGAGGAATGACATTTCGTCATCCTCACCGAAACATGGGATGGAATCTCAAGAAGAACATGTTTCCTCTGGAAACAGCCATTCAGAAGGGCAGCGCTGGAGCTGAGAACTCCTCCCCAGCCCAGCTTTTCTGCTGAGACATCACTGGCAACCACCCAGCACCAAACCCAGCTCACCTGGTCAGCCTGCTCAGTCTGTGCTGTGCCCAGCTCACACACACCGCAGTGGTGCTTCCAATGGGCTCTCACAGGGTGATCTCTCTCAAGAAAAGCACAGAGCTCAGTCTCCGTGTGCAGCACGCTCACGAGAGCACCAGCTCTGCTCACCAGCTGTGGCACAAACGCTCCCACCCCAGCAACCATTGTGACCTCAGAGAGTGCCTGCATCACTTCTGTGCTTTCATCATAAGCAAAGGGAGTGGTCACCTCCTAGATCCAAATTTTAGGAAATCAACACCAGGGTCACCCAGTGGGGTGAATGGGGTTAACTGAATGGGGGTTAATTGAAGTAAAGCAACAGAGAAGTGAACATGACTCTTATGCAGCCCAATAAAAACTCAATATGGCCTCGTTGTGGTCAGTAGAGTCCCAGAGGAACTAGTAGGAACTGGGAGGAGTGCACACCAGTATAGACCAGAAAAGTCCAGTATGGCTAAGTAAAAACCAGTAAGGACCAGTATGGCCTCAGAGTGGTCAATGGAGTCCTATAGGAATCAGTAGAAACCAATAGGAAGGCACATCTGTGTGCCCTGGGGCCGGAGCTGGCCTGTGCCTCTGGCTTTGGGCCCCAGGGCTGGTGCCGGCCTCTCGGGCTGCAGATGTGGCTTTAGGCCCTTGGCCTGGTTCCGGCCTCTCGGGCTGTGGCTGCACCTTCAGGCCCCGGGGCCGGCGTAGGCCTTTGTGGCTGTGGTTTAGACCCGAAGCTGGTGCTGGCCTCTTGTGCCTGGCTTTAGGCCCTGGAGCCGGTGTCAGCCTTTCAGGCTGTGGATTGAAGTCCTGGGGACAGTGCCGGCTTCTCCAGCTTCGGCTTTAGGCCACAGCAGTGGTGCCAGCCTCTCTGGCTGTGGTTGTGGCTTTAGGACCTGGGGCCAGTGCAGGCCTCTCCAGCTGTGGCTTTGTCTTTAGGCCCTTGGCCTGGTTCCGGCTTCTCTGGCTGTGCTTCAGGCTCAGGGGCTGGTGCCGACCTTTCAGGATTTGGCTTTAGGCTCCACAGCTGGTGCCAGCCTGTTCGGCTGTAGATGTGGCTTTAAGCCCCATCTGGTCTGGTGCTGGCCTCTGTGGCTATAACTGTGGCATTATGGCCCAGGGCTGGTGCTGGGCTCTCTGGCTGGAGCTTCAGACTTCAGGGCCAGCGCAGACCTCTCTGGCTGTGGCTTTATACCCCAGGACTTGTGCCAGCCTCTCTGGCTGGGGCTGTGGCTTTATGCCCCAGAGTTGTTGCTGGCCACTCTGGCTGTGGCTTCAGGTCCTGTGGCCACTGCCAGTCTCTCTGGCTCTGTTTTTAGGCCTCAGGGCCAGTCCTGGCTTCTCTAGCAGCATCTTTAGGCCCCAGGACGTGTGTCAGCCTCTCTAACTGGACTGTGGCTTTAAGCATTTGGACTGGAAAGCACTCCATGGCCAGGCGCTGCTCAAATACTGGGCCTCCATTTCCTCCTGGGCATCCACACGTGCTCTGAGTCTCCTGCAGCTTTCTGCAGGGTTTGTAGCTTCCTGCTGAGGAGCTCCTCGTGTTCTTCTGCAACTGCCCCCCAACATCACTACTGCCTCCCCTGGTACCGTACTGGGAGATGCTTCAGAGTCCATTAGCCTGCACTTCCTTCCTCCCATCAGCAGCTGCTCCTACACAAACCTTCATTCACACTGGGATGCCGTCCACTTCTAGCACCAGCTGACCTGCAAGACAGAGGATTAGCACAAATGCAGAAGCCCAAGGCTGTGCCACCACCATGTGCTGCAGCCTTGGGAAGTCAGCTACAACTGCAAACTTTGTTAAAATTAAAACAGGCACCGTAAATTAAGTATGACTTCTGAACTGAAGTAATTGCCACAATCAGAAATAAATACTGAAATCGCTTACTTAACTGTAGGTGGTTACTTTTGAATTCTTTTGTTTTTGGGAAAATATGAACTTGGAATTGAAGGATACAAGAAAAATGAGGAGCACTTGGCAACTCAGGCAAACTGAGCAGTGCAGGGAAGATTGTTGCATTTCTTCTTCTCCTGGCCCAGAAATGAATTTTCCTAGCTTAAAATGAAAAGAGAAGAAGAGCCTGACATAGAGTAGACACAATACAGTCTCACATCACAGGTAGAAACTGGAGAGCTCTTGTGGCACAGAGCTCAGGACTGTAGAAATTAAGGTTGCCTCTAAGCTTTAAAGAAGATGAAAGACAAGGTTAAATGCAAAACATTAGCAATTCCTGCAGAGCACATCACACAGCTGTAGGCACCACCTGAGAGGTAACAGTCAGGTGAGAAAGGAAAACCTTACTATGTGAACACAGGGACAAGCTACTCTCTTCTTCTGGGCCTTTGTTCCCAGTGAGGATTTCCCTCAAGAGCGCTGCTCAAGCTGCTGCTGTCTCCAGCTGTTGGTCACTTCTACCTGCTGGACGCTGTGCCCACAGGTCATTCTGCTTTGGGCAAAGCCTGCTGGCTTAACTCCAAACCAAGGTCACAGGCCACGTTAATCCAGCTGGTTTATCTGAAAGGGCTCAGAAGCCATGCATGGGATCCTTTCTGCTGGTGGTTCTTTCCAGGCAAGAACCTCCGCTCTCAGATCAACAGCCAAGAGCTGGAAGGCAGAAAAAGCTTTCCAATCCCCATGGATGTGGCTTCTGCAAAGACAACAGCTGCCTACTCTTCAGCAGGGTGATGCCCACCCAGCAAAGCACTCAGCCAGCAGATGCCTTTCCTTACACTGACAGAACTGTCCCACATTTGTGCAGTCCTTGGTATTGCATTTCCAATCCAAGTTCACATATACCTCAACCATTCCTGCTGTGTTAGTTTACTTGGATCCCCAGTTGGGGCTGTAGCTCAAGAGGTCAACGCAACAGAAATAACACAACATGCAACTGGAAAACACATCTCAAAGCCGAGAAGAGCCAACTCTCTGACCTTGGGCACAACTGGGCACCAAGAGCCAGGCCTTGCAAACTTGGCTGATCTGAGCATGCGGGAGGGGGCTGGCAATCAGACCAGGAGTCTCCATTTCAATTGCAGTTCCATGTAGAGAAGAACACCAAACAGTAACAGGTGTGAATGAATTCATTCAAAAGCTGCACAATGAGTTTGTTCTTTATTAAAAAAAGCATGCATTCCAAGTCAAAAAGTAACCGCGGGAGTTGATATCAATGGAAGCTGTTCTTATTCCTACACCTCATCCTCTTACCACAACTTTCCTTGCCTCATCCCTTACCCCAGCTCCTGGAAAATGCCCACAGACTTAAAGTCAACTCTCAAATCCATAGGACTCCTTTCACATTACTCCATTAATAAAAGATTGCAGACTTGTTTCATGCACTCAAACTGATCGAGCAGCGGTATCACCATCACTCGTAACACACGGAAGCATCCAAACCCTGAGGATTTTTTTCCCCTCCACCACCAGGTTCTTCTTAGCACACAAGACTTCTCTTGCTCCTATCAAAACAACAGCCAGCAGTACAAAGCAAGCAGCCACCGAGGACTTTAAAAACAAAGCCTGATCCACATAGCATATCTGAACCTCACAAGAGGCCGACTGTAGGCAGACCTGGAGGGGTGACAAAGGACAGCAAGAGGCTCAGTGACAGCATGGTGACAACACAGGGCTTGCGGGGCCGGATGACAGTCGAGTCCCACCCTCTGTGTGGTGCTCAGTGTACAGGGAATAGTGTCATCCAAGACATGGTGACACACAAGTGATGGTGACACCAGATGACGATAACAACAGTGACAGCCAGGGATGGGGACACTGCGTCATGGCTGTTCCACATCGAGGTCACCTTGTGTCATGGTGTCACCTGAAGACAGTGACACTCAGTGACACCCAATGGCATCCAGTGAAGGTGACACCCAATGATAGTACCACCAATGATGATACCACCAACCCCATGTCACACCCCATGTGTCCCCCCACTGTCCCCAGCTCCCTCCCTGTAATCCTCCTCGTCACCTCTTCAATGAGGATGTCACCATGCTGCAGTTGTGCCACCAAGGCAGGGGGGACAGCTTGGGACAGTCATGGACAGCCAGGGTGACAGCGTCACCAGGCTCCAGGAGCTGTAGGATGCTGATGGGGCTCTCGAGGTAGACGGGTTGGTATGGCCCCAGGTTCCACGGTTACAGTGACAGTGAGAACTTCGGGGACAGGTGGTTGTCCCGGTGCCGACACTGCTGACGGTTGTCCTGGTGTCACCTGGTGGCCTGTGGGGAGTTGTTTCTGTGGAGCTTTGCACGGAGATTTAGCGAGAACCATCCATTTCTGAAAGGAAGTGGCGAAAAAAATACAACAAAATTGACATAGTATTTATTTTAATGGAAACAGATATTTTTGGGGACGATCCCATGGGGACAAAGCAGCATAAGAACGTGTCACTATGTGAGGTTGTCCTCAAAATCCCCATTCGAGAACTCTGGAACACTCCAGGAAACCCTGGGCACCCTCTGGTCACCCCAACAAACCCTCTGGGACATCTCTAGACCCTTCTGGATGAGTCCAGGATCCACTAGACACCCCAAGACACTTCAGGAACATTTCCAGACCCTTCCAGAAGACTACAGGACCATCTGAACCCACCGGAGGATGCCCCCAAAGCGTGTTCCAAGAAGGGCAACACAGCTGGTGAGGGGTCTGGAGCACAGGCCTGATGGGTGGGGGCTGAAGGAGCTGGGAGTGTTCATTGTGGAGAAGAGGAGGCTCAGGGCAGACCATATTGCTCTCTATAACTACCTGAAGGGAGGCTGTAGTGAGCTGGGCTTCGGCCTCTTCTCTCGTGTAACTGGTGACAGAACTAGAGGGAATGCTTCAAGCTGCACCAGGGGAGATTTAGGCTGGACGTTAGGAAATACTACTTCTCTCAAAGAGTGGTCAGGCAGTGGAATGGGCTGCCCAGGGAGGTGGTAGAGTCACCAACCCTGGAGTTGTTCAAGGAACATTCGGATTTTGTGTTGAGGGATATGGTTTAGTGAGAACTATTGGTGATAGGTGGATGATTGGACTGGATGATCTTGTAGGTCTTCTCTAACCTTGGTTTTTCTGTGATCTTCTGTGATCTTCCCAGTCCCCAGTCCTGCCCTGTGCTGGTGTTCTGCAACAAACAGCAATCCAACACACTGTGTCCCTGTAGAATCACAGAATCGTTCACGTTGGAAAAGACCTTCAAGAGCATCGAGTCCAACCACAACCTGAAGTACCCCAACTCTAACAACCCTCCTCTAAATCATGTCCTGGAGCACCACATCCAAATGGTTTTTAAACACGTTTGGGGATGGTGACTCAACCACCTCCCTGGGCAGCCCATTCCAGTGCTTAAGAACCTTCCTGTAGAGAAGTTTGTCCTGATATCCAACCTAAACTTACCCCATGTCTGTGTGTTCTGTGGAACCCCACAGATGTGACAGTGGAGTCTGGTTCTGCACTGGCTTCTCAAAGAAAACCAGCGCACGGTATCAGGAGCGGAGGAGGAAGCAGATGATTCTGCCACTGATGCTGTCATTGCGCGTCCCCCCCCAGGACTCCCACAGCTTCCTCTTCCCAGCCCCGCTCAGCTCCTCGCAGGCTGCAGACGCTGCTGAGGCTCTCGCACTCCACGGCCGTCATCTTCTTCTCGTGCTGCCGGACCGCTCTCTGCAGGGCTGCGCTGAGTTCCTGCCGCTGCAGCCAGAACCGCAGCTCCCGTGCTGACGGATGGAGGAGCTCCGTGCTGGCACCCACAGCACGTGGTCCCCGGGCTGCCGGTGGCACGGCAGGATGCTCCCCTCCCTGTCTCCCATCGCCCCTCAGCTACGGCATCCTCCTATAATCTGCCTAAGGACCCTGCAGAGGGCTACAGACAGGCCGATCGATGGCTGATGCCAGCGGCACGAGGTTCAACATCACTCAATGCCGGGTCCCGCACTTTGTTCACAACAAGCCCAGGCACCGCTGCAGGCTTGGGGCAGAGCGGCCGGAAGGCCGCGTGGAGGAAAAGGCTCTGGAGCTGCGGGCCGACGCTCGGCTGAACGCGAGCCAGCAGCGCGCCTTGTGCAGGCGGCCGAGAAGCCCGCTTTACCGGCAGCAGCGAAGGCAGCAGGAGCAGGAGGCGATCGCCCCGCGCTCAGCCCCGCCCCGCACAGCGCCGGCCTCGGGCCGGCACCGCGACCGCCTGGAGCGGAACGCCAAGGTGCCCGCGGAGCCGCTCGTCTCCAGCGAGTTCCCCAGCGCCACCGCCGGGCCGCGCCGCCCGCCCGGACGCCCCGCTCCCCCACCTGCCGGCGGCCGCCAGCCCGCGCTCGCCGCTCTCCAGCAAGGCCCGCACGGAGCGGGGCGGAGCGGCGCGGGCCCGGCCCCGCTGAGGTCCCCCACATCCCCGCCCTTCTCCTCCCGCAGCCGCAGCCGGGGCCCCGGAAGCGGAGCGGGCGCACGATGGCAGGCATCGCGAGGGCAGCGGGGCCGGGGCCACGGGGACGCGCGCGGTGATGTCGCAATGACGGCGCGCCCGCGGACAGAAAGGACCCCGCGCGGAGCGCCCGCCCCACTCGGCGAACCGACCAATGACAGAGCGGAGGAGGCGGGGCCGAGCGCGGGCTCTCCGCCAATGGCGGCTGCGGACGCGGGGCCGCCGCCATGGAGATGCTGATGGCGACGGCGGGATGGCGGAGCCACGGGGCTCCGCGCGGGGAAAGCGGCGGTCCGCCGCCCCGCGTCCCCGCCGCCGCCCTCCCCGTGCCTCAGGGACGCCGGGCGGTCAGGGGAAGGCGGCGCGGGGGCACCGTCCCGTCCGTCCCCCGTCAGAATCCGGCTGCCCTCGGAGGAGGAACCGAGCCGTCCTCCGTCGTTGCGGCGAGGCGCTGCCGGGCTGCGAGAAGCGGCGGCTGACCGCGAGAGGCGGGACCCGCCCGGTGTCCGGGAGCGGCTCCTGGCTGAGCCGGGCAGCCCCGGAAGAGAGGGAGCGATCGCGCGGATCGAGGCGCGTTCGAGCCCGGCACGGAGTCCGACCAGCGCCTTCGCTTCTCGCTCGGCTCCAGTCATCGGCAGCGCTGTGCTGAGCTGCTGCCCCGCAGCTGCAGTCTCCAAGCGCCGTTTTCCATCTGGTGCCGTGGCGACTGTGCGCCCTCCCTCATTGCAGCGCGTGAAGCCATCCTCGTGACGACAGCGCATGCGTGATGGCGTCCCCATGGCGACAGCGCCTCAGCGCGCCTGCGCCGCTCCGTCGCTGTGGCGCTGCGCCGTCCCCGCTGAGTGACGTCACCAGCCCCGCGACTGAGGAGGAGGCGGAAGTGGGGCGGCGCACCCCGGGGCTCCGAGCGCCGCCTCAGCTTCTACAGGTGGGTGTTCGGGGGGGGCACCGGGGCGGGGCCGGGGTTAAGGGGGCTGGGGGCCACGTGCCGCTCTGCGTTGGCCCCGCGGGGTCTCTGTGGCGCTCGGGGCTTCCGCTCGGCGGGGGCAGCTGCCCTGTGTCTCCCCGCCTCCCCCGCCCCGTGTATTTCACTGCCCTCCTCCCCTCCTCCTGCCACTGGTCGCCCACAACCTCCCCCGTCGCTCTGTGTGACCCCCGGGGTTGCGCCTCCCCTCCCCTTTTTCCCCCTTTCAGTTCCTCCATTCTGATCACTGTAGTCCTCTTCCACCCCTCCTGTCTGTGCCTCCCCCGTTCTGACCCCCGGGGTCCACCTGTCTGCCCCCTCCCCCTCCCGATCCCTCATTGCCACGTGAGCTCAGGTGCATCACCAACTGCCCCAGTACTTTACCATCACCCAGACCCGCAGTCACTGCGGAGCCCCGTTTGCAATGAGGATCTGGAGAACCTCTCCCAGCCATGGGGAAGTTGCACAGCAATGCATCCATCCCACGGTGAGGCGTCCAGAGCCGCTGCAAGCAGCTCCAGCCTTTCTCGCACGGAATAAACCAACGTACGGAGCGGTGTGGGGGGACAGCCGCTGCCCTCTTTCTCCTCGTGGCTTTCTCCCCGCAGCCTGGCCAGGGCTCAAGGGGAACGAAAGGAGTCGTGCTGTCAATCCTGCTCTAGCACGGGCCTCTTTAGCAAGACTGTCTGCCCAGCCCCTCTGCGTCGGGCTTCATCGGGTAACGAACACAGCAGCAAAGCCGCCCTCGGCTCCTCGGGGAGGGCCCGCCGTCCTCGTGGAAACGCAGCGTGACAGCACGCGGGTTCCAGCAGCACCGGCGCTGTGACTTCCTCTGCCCGCCCTGGAGCCGCAGCCCGCGAGCTTTCCCGGCCTCGCACACTGAGCAGCCGAACCTGCCATGCTGCACGCGGTCCCTCCGGGCAGAGGCCCACCAGCTCTGAGCCTCGCCCGGCCGCCGCTTCAGCCGTGGGGAACGGCGGCACGCAGGCTGAGCCGGCCGCCATCGGCGCGGGGCGACGGCGAAGGCCCGGCCTCTCATTGGTCAGCGCCGGCGCCGCCCCGCCACCGGCCTCCCTCTCATTGGTCAGCGCCGGCGCCGCCGGCTCTCTTCTCGCTCCCCTTCCCTTCAGCTCCCTTGCGGCGTCTCTCCCCTGCCCCGTTCCCGTCCCCTGCCGTTACCTTGCAGCATCTCCCACCAGTTTCCTTCCCTTCCCCTCCCTTGCGGCGTTTCCCCCCAGTCCCCTTCCCTTCCCGCATCTCCCTCTGGTCTCCTTCCCTTCCCTTGCATCATCACCCCGGTTTCCTTCCCTTCTCTTCCCTTACAGCATCTCATACCGGTCCCCTTCCCTTTCGTTCCAGCCTTTCCCCCTGGTCCCCTTCCCTTGTAATGTCTCATCCTGGTTTCTTTCTCTTCCCTTCCCATGTGGCAAATTCTCCCAGTCCCAATCCCATTCCCTTCTCTTCCCTTACACAATTTCCCCTGTCGCCCTCCCTTCCTATACGGCATTTCCCCACAGTTGCCTTCCCATGCCTTCCCTTCCCTTATGTCATCTCTCCCATTTCCATCCTTTCCCTTCCCATGGGGTGTCTCCTCCTGGTCTCCTTTCTCTTCCATTACCTTGTGGCATCTCCCACCAGTTTCTTTCTCTTCCCTTCCCTTCCCGTTGCCCCTTGTGCAAGTCATGGAATCGTGCACCATTAAGTTTCATTATTACCATCAGAACACGCTGGATGTGAGAGTCACCTTTTTTGCCCCGTTAGTAGGCCATGACAGAATTGGATCTCCTCTGAAAGGACTCTGGGTTCCCACTGCTGCTGTGTGTGTGTCCCTGCATGATCCCTGCTGGATCACAGAACCCACAGGGTAGGAGGAGAGAAGCTTCAGACGAGACAAGGGGCATCGAGGTCAGCTCCTGGACATCAAATCACGTGCCTCAGAGCGTATTCCTCCAGCATCTCTGGATGCTGCCTTCTGACTGAGAGAACCACCAGGGAGTGTGTCATCAGTGACAAAAAATACAAAATGAATGTCTTCTGGTATTGCTGGAATACAAAAAAAGCCAGAAGGGGCAAGACAAGAAGCGAGACGAGGTAAGGGGAGGCCAGAAGAGGATGGCAAAAGAGGTGAGGTGAGATGAGGGGATGCCAGAAGGAGAATCCAAAAGAGGTAAGACAAAAGGCTAGAGGAGACAAAGGGGGATGAGAAGGGGATGGGAGAAGGGGATGCCAGAATGGGACACCAGAAGGGGGTCAATAAGAAGTGAGATGAGATGACACCAGATAGGGATTCCAGAAGGGGACACCAGATAGGGCAAGATGAAAGGTGAGATGTGATGAGGGGAGGACAGAAGGGGGCACCAGAAGGGGCGAAACAAAAGGCAAGACAAGACAGGAGGTGAGGCGAGATGAGGGGACTCGAGACGAGGAGTTGGCAGCAAGGCTCAGCTTGAAAAAAGGACCATGAGCCCAGGTCCTTTTTTCAGCCGTAGTTATTTAACTCTTGAATAACTTCCCAAATGCCCCTGGGCTTGGCAGAGTCCCCTGGCACAGGCTGAGCCTGGTTTGCAGCCAGCTCGTACTTCGGCCCCAGGGCATGGGAAGGAGCCGTGGATCAGGGGACAGGCACTGAGTGCTGGGAACCCAATGGCACCGAGCCCCAAGCCACCAAATCAAGCATCTGGTACTTGCCTTCTGTCTTCCAGGACCACCTGGAGATGGTCCCTATATCAAGGATTTGTCCAAGTAGGTATGCCAGAGTCCTCTTAAGTCCTGTGAGGCACCAAGGTGAGAGACCGATCCCTTGGGGCCCTAGGAACATGACATCTGGGGACACTGAGAAGTGAGAGGCCAATGGGGACATGGACAGTGGGGACATCATGGTGATACGGGGACATCGTGGTGACATGAGGACAGGGGGACACATAGAAGCAGGTGGGTGACAGGGACATCAGAATACAGGACAACAAAGACACGCGTCCCTGGCAGTGTCCACTCAGCGCCCTTGTTGCCAAGCAGGAGATCGGGAGTGAATAAAAATCTGGCAGTGGCAGCTGGGTTTCCTTGTCATTTACTGCTGCAAAACCCAAAGACCATGACTTTTAGATCTTTGAAATCTCAGAATCGTGGGGTCTTAGACTCATAGAATGAACAAATCATGGAACCACAGAATCACAGTATCGTAGAACTATAAAGTCAAGGAGTCACTTGGGTGTGACAAGACCCCTACAGTCTCATCAGGAGACACGTCATGTATTTTCTGCTCATAACCAACATCAGGAGTCACCACGTTACATCCAGAAATCTGCATCGTGAATCTGAAACGGCAGTAGTGCTGCCTCTGTCCATGAGGACAATTTGTCCTTAGGACACGCAGTCAGGCAATCAAAAATTTGTGTTGGGGTTTGGAGTCACTGGGCTGTGTGCCTGAGTTTCAGCAGAACAAAAGGTGTCCTACTGGTTTTGTTCCCGTGATGGTCCAGCCTCCTGTCATGGCTTCAAAGAAAGTGACTCTTGTTTTATCCAGATGAAAAGAAATAATAAAATACTGATAAATGGCTCAGAACTGTAAATGGCTCAACGGTTCCTCAAGGAAAAGCGGTGTGCTAATTTTAAGTGTTATGTCTGGCAGAATGGATAGCTGGTCACGGCCTTGTGGGACGTTTCCCATAGATAAGAGAGCTGCTGTGCTCTGAAAAGATCACTTGAATGTCTGCTTTGGAAATTGCCCAGAGAGCAGTCAGCTGGAAGAGTTTCCTTTGGGCTGCTTCTGCTCTGCAGCGTTTGTCAGGGAGCTTATCAGTGCTGTGTTATTTGCTGTATTTAAATACAGACTGACATCACACTTAGGTGAGGTGAAGACTGTTTTTAAGATAAAGGCAAAGCAGGTGGGTGATACTTGGTAGTAACTTCACATTAAAGGTTCCACTCAGGAAAACCCTCTTTGCTGGTTTGATGATATCTAAAAAGGAATCCTAAGTTCTTTGTGACTGTACAATGCTGAAACGTAAAGTGTGATGGGGTCCGAGGTTCTCAGGCTGCTCAGCCAGCAGCTGAGCATGGAATCATGGCTTCTTTTAACTTGGAAAAGACCTCTCAGGTCATCCAACCATTAACTCAGTGCTGCCAATTCCACCGCTAAACCCACAGCCTGTGACATGTCACCATATCTGCATCATGTCACCCTGCTGGGCCCCGGGCTTGTGGTGCTGGGGAGTAGGTGCGGGGACAATGGCATGGCACATCCTTGGTTGGGCTTGATGTTCTTAGAGGTCTTCTCCAACTTAGTTCTTCCGGGATTCTAGGACAATAGGACTCTGGGATTCGGGCATGATATTAGGATTCCCCCCTTTGGGGCTCGGTGCCATTGGGTTCCCAGCACTTAGTGCCCTTCCCCTGATCCCTGGCTCCTTCCCATGCCCTGGAGCCAAGGTAGGGGCTGGCTGCATGCCAGGCTCAGCCTGTGCCAGGGGACTCTGCCAAGCCCAGGGGCATTTGGGAACATGAGGGGGGTCCCAAGAGAATAAATGCAGCCCTGGCTTCTTGCAGCCTCACCCAGCTCCCAGCGTACAGTGGAAGATGAAAGCAGTTGCTGTCATCGTGCTCCTGCTCCTCGCCTCCATGTGCCTCCAGGCACAGGCTAGGGTGTGCAGACGGGTTCTTGGTAACAGGCTGGCTCGCAACCACTTTCTCCTTGGGTTCCCTTGCTTCCTGCTCTTTGGGTCCCCTCTGTCCCCTTGGTTTCCTCGCTTTGGGTTCCTTTGGTTCCTTCTCTTTGGGTCCCTGGGTTCACTTGGTTTCCTCTTTGTGAGTCCTATTGATTCCCTTTCTTTGGGTCTTCTTGGTTTCTTCTCTTTGGGTTTCCTCTTTAGGTCCCCTCTGTCCCCTCTCCTTGGATCCTCTCGGCCCCCCTTCTTGGGTCCCCTTGTTTCCTTCTTTGGATCTCCACCTTCTGGTCTCCACCCCCAGCCGATCCCCACATTCCAGGGACTCCAGATGACATGTGGAAGCAATTGGGTCTGTGGGAACCAGTAGGGATTTTCCCTTTAAGACCAAGGGGAGGCCATATGGGGTTGTTGCGAAGGCATCACCCGCTGCCATATGCTTTCCTATTAACTCCAACCCAAACTGTCTCTCATCCTCCTTCCTCAGCTCCTGGTGGGAGCAAGCGGAGCTTTTGATTTAGGAGTGAGTACTACGGTGCCCTCAGGAGGTGCCTCCCATTTGGGGAGCCCCAGGTCCTCAGTGGTTTTTGAGGAGGTTCTGGTGCCCACTGGGATCTCCTCATTTCTCCCACTGCAGCTTAAGTTGCTACGAGGAAAACGGAACTCCCATTCCCTTCCCCCTCTGCTGGTGCTCCCAGATCCCGTGGTTGTGAATCTTCCTATCAAGGTGAGTGACACTGGGGGACCCCTGTATCCTGCAGGGTCCTGGGCTGTGGGGGGACCCCAAATCCCTCTGGACTGGGAGGTGTGGAGGAGATCAAAAAGGATCCAAGAAGAACAGTGTCATCCCTGTAAGGTGCAGGTGATCGTCGTGGTACCATAAGGACCCCATAAGGTCACCCAAAGAACACAAAGGGTTCTGGTGCCATACAGACCAAATAAAGTGACCATAAGGTCACCGCCTGCACTTTGACTTTCAGGATGAAACACTGGTGCTGTCCCCACCATGTTCCATAAGGACTTGATCATCCCTGCATATCGCCACCAGATCTTTGAAAGAACACAGTCTGTTTTCCCATAAAGAAACACCAATAAACACCGCCAGCAAAGCTCCTGCGTCTGTGTGTCCCTCTATTCTTGCATCCATCAGTCCCTTTGTCCTTTTGTCCATGTGTACCCATTATCCCTGCAGTAACTCCATTATTCCACGATTCTGTGATATCCAGTGGGTTGAACACAGTACTGAAGTCGAGGAGATGGCACTGAGTGACGCTGGGGGGGACAGCCCACCAGAGGTAGCACCCAGTGTCCTCTGGAGCCCTCAGCACAATTTCTGACTCCTTTTGGTGCCGTTTGGATGCATTCTGTCCCTCCTGCACTCTCCCTGTGGGGCAGCTGCAGCCCCTGCCCTCTGCTTCCCTCTCCCTCCATCTCTTCTTCCCTCCATCCCTCCCTCCATTCTTCCTTCAATTCCTCCTCACTTGGCCTTGCCTTCTACCCGCTCTCCCAGCCAGTGGCAGGGCACCCAGTGCATTTGAATTGAAGCCATAAGAGGGTGCTGTAGTCCTGGTGCTTTATAATCCTAACAAAGCTTTTTCATTTTCCCCTTGACGTAGCCCACCAAAATCTTTCTCCATTGCAATTAATGATCCCTTTAAAGGCTGTGATCTGGGGAGGTCAGCCAAAATTTCCTGGTGTATCAGTTGTTTCATACCTACAGAAAAGGAGCACCTTTTACTAAGTCAAGCTTATGCAAAAAATAAAGAAGTGTTTTTGAGGTTGCTTACATTCATTTTCTTCCCGACTAATATATATATTCTATATATTATCTATATTATCTATCTATATTATCTATCTATATTATCTATCTATATTATCTATATTATCTATCTATATCTATATATTATCTATCTATCTATATATTCTATATATTCTAATATATTTAGCTTTTTATTCCCTTCAATCCTTTCTACAATATGGCAATCAATGCAGAAGAGAGAAAAAAACACATTTGAAATAAACAGAGAAAGACAAGCTCATTGTCACTGATGTGTCGTTTTGCTGTTGTGGCATGCCTTCTGGTATTCTGCCTTCTCTGTTATCTGTCTATACTATTAGCTTTTTGGATCAAAGCCATTTTCTCTACACATAGAGTTATATGAACGATATTGTAGAGCCTTTGGTTTCTCAGCACTGGCATTTGTGAAGGGATAAATGGCTACTGCCCCGTTGCAAAAAGGAACTACTAATACCAAGATGCATTTGTTGCTCTGAGCTGTCGTGGGCTGGAGTCCTGCAAAGTCAATCTGCAGTCATTCCCCTGGGCCTTCGGTACACTGGTGCTGGCCTGAGGCTTTTACTCCAGCATAATCAGCACTGGTCAGGGCACAAGCATGACAGTTCTTACATCAGCAATCTACTGTCTTCCTCATGTTACGTCACAAATCAGTGTCCTTCACTCCGCTTAGACCATTTGTTTTTGCTCATGGGTTAAGTGGATTAGACAGCTTTTAGTAAATTGAGGCACAGTCCAATAATGTTTGCCTTCTGCCACTATAGCACAATACATTTGATTTTCCCTTACTCAGAGGATGGGCCGGATGGATCTTTTCACACTGTTCCACTTAACTTCCCTAGCTGGAAGGAGATGTTCTCCCCAAATAATGGATTCTACCACAGTTACTTGGCGTGACCTGCACTCGACTCTTTCAGTCTGAGTTTGCCACAGATAATCCAGCATGTTTCGTGGATATCTGGATATCTACTAAGAACCAGGAAGAGTTTCTTGGATTCCAGTGGCCACTTCAACTGTGGATCATCCCCAACGATCCACTGTCTTATTGTGGGGGGGAGGATTTAGTGCCGGGCTGGGCTGCAGTACAGGGACAAAGACAACTGCTAGCAATCAGATCCCTTGGGGCTCTCCTTCCAGGCTCCATCTGCAGTCCCAAAGGGCTCTGGTCTCCTGCAGGTTCTCTCTGACAACTGTTAGTCCCAGGCAGGTACCTCAGGAACACCAGGGCCTCTCGAGATGGCACCGGCTGCTTGTGGTCACACGGTGGAGCTCTGCTTGAAAACCTGAAGTCATCTTCAGTGTTTTTCAAACACTCAGCACCTCCTCATGAGCTGCCCTGGTTCAATCCTGTCAGTGAAACACGCACACAATAAGTGGAATTTCTATCATGAGAAAACGTGACCTTTCAGGATGGATATTCACTGTATGGAAAGAAATACCAATCTTCCGCTGTTCTTGCACTGACAACTCTCTCTCATTCTGTGCATGTAACTGCCCTCATTTTACAGGTATTTCCACCTGCCCTGATTAGGCTGACCACGTTGGAAGCCACCTTTCCAGCTGCCTGTCTCAACCTTTGCAGTTTCTATTGTTATCCCAATTTCCTCTCCCCTTAATCTCTGATCATTTATAGCCCTTTTAATGAGTGCAGTTCTTTGAGTTTCAGGGAGCTAATGTTTGTCCCTCCTTAGCAGTTTGTCTCACTGTGTCCTTAGCCAGCTTACTGTTTAATTAATATGCCTTTCATATTAATATTTATCATTTCCTATCTATGTATTTCTTGTACAGTCATCTTTTGGGAAAGAGAACTTCAGTGGAGGCATACAGCTGAGGAGTACGTTCTATTTCTTGGTAACCTGTGTTACGCTTTGTTACGCTTACTGTTCTTTGTTTAAAGGTAAGAGAAACCCTTCTGCACCCGTGTCCTCTGAGGAGAGCAGGTGGCAGCTGCTACAAAGGATCTGAAACATTCAGTGCAGACTTTAGAAGAGAAGTCTGATGTAAGGAAAAGCAAGGCAAGTGCCAGGTGGCATTAAGCAGACAGGGCTGGGGAGATGGGCAGTCACGTTGTCCATGCAGTGTCAGATTAAGCAACTGCTCTTCCTGCCTATGCAGGTCTCCTTAAGGGACACCCTGGATCCACCCTGGATCCACATCAATTGGAGAACGATGCTCCAGAGCCAATGAAAGAACATTATGGAACAGACACAGCTCACTGTAACCTTCTGCACTTTAGAAAGATCCATGGTATATTTAGTGCTACTTCTGCGAACGTAAGGTACTGAGAGGAGAATCACGGAATCATTAAGGTTGGAAAGCTCATCCAGTCTAACCATCCACCTGCCACCAACACTGCCCAACAAACCCTGTCCTGAAGTACCACAGCTACCCTTTCCTTACACACCTCCAGAGACTCCACCGCTTCCCTGGGCAGCCTGTGCCAATGCCTCGCCACCCCTTCTGGGAGAAACTTTTCTTACTATCCAATCTGAACCTCCCATGGTGCAATGTGAGGCCATTCCCCGTAGTCCTATTGCTATTTACCTGGGAGAAGAGGTCCCATCTCACTGTAACCTCCCTCCAGGTAGCTGGACGGAGCGATAAGGTCTGCCCTGAGCCTCCTCTTCTCCACACGGAACCATCCCAGCTCCCTCTCCCACTCCCCGTTAAGTCTTGCGCTCCAGACCCCTCCCAGCTTTGGTGCCCCTCTGTGGATACACTCCAGGGCCGCCATGTCTTCTTGTAGGGAGCGGCTGGGCTGGGCTGGGCTGCAGTTGATGGGACAAGGACAACCGCTAGCAATTTAGATCCCCTGGGGCCACTGGCAAATCACAGCGACGATCGCATCCCCGCTCCTGACTGCCCCATTTCAGGCTGCCATTGGGCTCCTTGGCCACTGGAGGGCACTGCCGGCTGTCACCAGCACCCCAGACCCTTTTCGTCCGTGCAGCCTTACAGCCGCTCTGCCCCAAGCCTGTAGTGACGGTGCCTGGGGTTTCTGTAGCCGAAAAGCAGCACTCAGCTCTTGACGTTCTTAAAGCTCATGCAGTTGCAGTCAGCGCAGTCATTCAGCCTATCTCAGTCCGTCTGTGGGACGCTTCCTCCTAACTTGGTGTCATCTGCAAACTTACTGAGGGTGCACCCAATTCCCTCATCCGACTCGTCAGTGAGTACACTGAACAGGACAGGCTGCAGCGCCGACCCCTGAGGAACGCCTCTCAGAACTGGACTCCATCTGGATCTCTCTGGGCCTGGCCCTCCTAGCAGTTTTTTACTCAGCAAAGAGTGTACCCATCCCAGCCATGGACTGCCAGCTTCTCCAGGAGAATGCTACAGGAGGCGGTGTCAGAGGCTTTGCTCCAGTCCAGGTAGCTTCCACCCACAGCATCTCATCCACCAGGTGGGCATGTAGTCATAGGAGGACATCAGGATGATCCTTATTGTAGATGGGCACCACATTAGCAAGTATTTGGTCACCTGGGAACTCCCTGATTGATTAGGGCTGCTAGGATGCCACGTCCACCAACTGCCTCAGTACCCTCAGGTGGATCCAGTCCAATCCCACGGATGTGTGACAGCCCGGGTGGAGCAGCAGGTCACGTGCTGTTTTATTCTGAATTGTGGAGAGTTTATTCTGCTCCCCACCCTGTCTTCCAGTTCAGGGGGCTGAGTACCCTGAGAATAACGGGCCTGACTATTAAAGACAGATGTAAAAAAGGCATTGAGAACCTGTCTGCTTTTCCTCATCCTTTCTCCTTGCACTGGGGTGGAAGGGGATCCATCCTGTGCCAGCCACGTGCACTTGTGTTAGGCTGTTAGGGTGCCTTGGCATGTTTATACAGATATTTATTTGGGTCCCAGATTGACCAACTGAACCGAGTTAGATTCAGAGAATCATAGACTGGTTTAGGTTGGAGCGATATTAAAGATCATACAGTTCCAACCCCTCTGCCATGGGAAGGGTTGTCATGCAGTAGATCAGGTTGCCCAGAGCCACATCCACCCTGGCCCTGAATGCCTCATAGGATGGGGCAATCCAAAACCTTTCTGGGGGACCTCTTCCTGTGCCTGACAGCCCCCACAGTGAAGAATTTATTTGATCACCAACAAAGATATTAAAAACAGCAGTCCCAAGATGGAACCCTGAGGGATTCCTTAATATAACCACTTATTGTTAGCCTCCACCTGGACACAGAGCTGCTGACCACAACCCTCAGGCTGCAATCATACAGCCAGCTACTAATCCACTTTTCAAATCCACGTATCTCCAAATCAGAGATAAGGATGTGGAGTGAGACCATATCAAAGCCTTGCACAAGTCCAGGTAGATTACTTCAGTGTATGGGAACTGCTGAGTCACGGCCTGAACCTCTGATTAGTCACCTGAGGCGAGTAATGAGGCAGCCCTGGGAACACAGGTGAAAGCAATTCGCCTGTGCTGCAGGAAGGGGTGGAGCCTGGCTGCACCTCTCCTAGACCCATTTAAGAGCTGACTACCAGTGGGGAAGGATCTCTCTCTCTCTCTTCGGAAGATCCACTCCACTGGTCTTTCCTGAGCGAGCCCACGACACGGGTGAGCCTTCTATTTATTCTCTTTGTCTCACTGTGCCTCTCTTGCTTATTTCATTACTATAACATCTTAATAT
The DNA here is from genome assembly GCF_987193195.1 of Phasianus colchicus. Lineage (NCBI taxonomy): Eukaryota > Metazoa > Chordata > Aves > Galliformes > Phasianidae > Phasianus > Phasianus colchicus. The sequence goes on along the minus strand of NW_028325259.1, from coordinate 68,475 downwards.
TATTAATATTCCTTAATATATATATATATATATATATATATATATATATATATATATATATATTCCTATAATATTCCTTTATATAATTTTCATTGATTATACACTTGGCGAGCCAGGCAGGCAAGCCGAATATACTGAAACTTACACTATGTCCTTTCTTTGGAATTTCTGTAAATGGTTCAAGGGGGAGAACACTACCCCCCTAGATAAGATAATTCCAGGGCAGATCCCAGGATTTGCGGGATCCCCTTATTATGAATTGGCAACTATCATTGAAAAATGGGGTCCCCTAAGTGTTGTGGGAAACGTTTCCCCATATCGCCTAGCGGATTACTTTCAGGGACTAGGCAAAGATATATTAGTCACTAGAGAAAGACAATTAGCTGCTTCTACAGTGGCATGGCTGCTATTAAATGCTTTAAACAATGCCAAAATAAGGAATAATACTTCAGTGAATGAAAATGAACTTTTAAAAGATCGTATTGAAAAGTTAGAACAGGAACTTGGCCTATTAACAGGAAAAAAACCCAATTCTACGTCTTCCAATAGGTCAAGTTCGTAGTATTTCAACAAACAATGACCAGGCTCCTGAATCAACGGACTGTGTTGATCAGGAAAATAAACCATCTAAATCGGATCTTGAATCCCCAATTTTGACGGACGCACTAGAAGTCCGTCCTGTTATATCTCAAAAAACAAAAAAGGTACAGGACAGACCAGCAGGGGTGCCGCCTGATCAGTGGCCCCCCACTCAAACCCACTTGCACGTAACAGCCCAACCGTACACGGCAACAGAACTGATGGACTTAGTCCAACGATTCAGGCAGAAACCTAGAGAAAGTGTGCCGGCTTGGTTATTAAGACTATGGGATTCTGGGGCAGAAAGTGTTCTGGTGAATGGCCTGGAAATAGCCAAATTGGCCACAATGACCGTCCATCCTGCTCTTAGACAGAGATTATATGCAGGTAATCAATATAATGATGAAAACCATTCAATAATAGAATGGTTAATGGCGGCCTGCCGTATGGTATGGCCCAATAAATCTGATGTTCCTTTACATACAGGGATGTGGTCCTCCATAAAACCAGGTAACGGTCACAGGATGTGCATTTTCAGTAGCCTAAGCGTAGCCCAAGTTGCTTAAATATTGCAACATATTGGCATTGTGTGTTTATTGCTGTCTGTTTTTCAGGGCTTGCAAGAGTCAAAATGGAGCATGAAAACTGTAGTTAGAGAGTTTATTCTGCTAGGATTGTCTCAATCCCACAAAGTCCAGTCAATTCCCTTCTTCTTCTTCCTCCTGTTCTACATCATAATTCTCCCAAGCAACATCCTTATCATTCTCACAATTCAGGGGGATTCCCAGCTGGGATCACCCATGCATTTTTTCCTGGCTAATCTGGCATTCTTGGATATCTGCTACTGTTCTGTGACCCCACCCAAAATGCTGGCTGACTTTTTCTCAAATCCTAAGATCAACTCCTACAAGGCCTGATTGACCCAGCCTTTGTTTCTTCACTTCCTGGGAGCAGCAGCAGCTTTCCTGCTGTTGGCCATAGCCTGTGACCATTACGTTGCTATTTGCAAGCCTCTCCACTACACCATGCTTGTGAACAGGACTGTATGCTGTGCCCTGGCTGGAGCTTCGTGGGGCGGTGGCTTCATTCATGGCATCATTCTATTTGCTCTCACCATCAAGCTCCCCTTCTGTGGCCCCAACGTCCTGGACGACTTTGTCTGTGATGTGCGTCAGTTGGCGAACTTGGCCTGTGCTGACCTTACACGGCGGAACTTCTGATGTTCCTCAACAATGGAGTTGTCATTGTCATGTGCTTTGCACTTCTCCTCATCTCCTACATAATCCTCTTGCTGAAGCTCCAGACACACCAAAACAAAGAACAAAATAACCTCCACCTGCATTTCCCACATCATCGTAGTTTTTGTCATGCTTGGCCCAGCTGTCTACATATATGTCCTACCCTCTGAGGCTGTCCCAATGGAAAAGGTTTCCATTGGGAAACCTTTCTTTTCCATACGGTTGTCTTCCCTTGACTAATCCCATGATCTACATGCTGTAACAAGGAGATCAAAAGCTCCGTGTGGAAGTTGGTCAGCAAATACATATTTAAAAAAAAATTTTTGAAAGAAATAAATGAAAGTTTATTTGTTCCTCGTTTTGTTCATGCAATTTTCTTAGGAACAAATCCACACTGTACGTTATGTAAAAGCATAATGTACAAGTGATAACCTTCAAGAAGTCCTTTTCTATCAAAAAAATCCCTAGAGTGATACTAAAACCTGTATGGAATAAGTTAAGGAAGAACCAACCTGTGTAAAGGAACCAACTCATGCACTATGAAGTTATCATTAAGAATCTTTTAAATTCATTAGAAAGTATCTGGTAGGTGTTGAGACTTCATAGAACTATTACTGGACTACTGGTTCAGCTTCAACCATGGTAATTCATTATTTCAGTTTATAGTCAAACTTTCACTGTTGATGCTGCCTTCTCGTTGGACTCATTCATGATCCCACCATTGAATGAGTTGATTACATTTCCACAAAGGGAGAGTGTGAAAGCTGCTGGATGATCCAGCTTGCAGGCAAGCTTTGCAATTCATATAGCATAGGCAAGACATTGCAATCTGTTAAGTAAAAATCAAAGACAATGTAGCTATAGCTTTACAGGACGTGCAGATCATAAACTTTATCCATACAGTTACAGACATTTGCAGCACAGATGTCTGTCTGAATTAGTCACTAAGGATTCCAGCAAAACTAACAGGCATTTCTAGGGAGAAGTTCAGCTAACCCTTTCTTAATTTCTACTTTGAGAAGTAATAAACCATGCCTTAGGCGTTTTTGTCTCGCCCCTTGTACTTGCCCTGTAATCCGCTTTATAGTTTGACCCCAAGGTGGTCAGCCAAATAATTCTTCTCAATGGGAAACTGTGCTTTCAGAGAGCATGGTTTTCTTACTGCAGTGTAACTTCCTTAGGCAGTGTAGATGATGCAGAGTGAGCTAAACACGTCTCCGTCCACAAAGTCCTCCAATAATCTCTCAGAAGACATTGCATCCTACAGGTCACGGAGTTCTTGGTTCTCACATAACGCTCTAGCATGCTGTAAATATCCAAATGCAGTTGCCCTTGCAGTAGGGTATTTTTGTTCTTGTTGTTCCTTTCTTCACTAACTTTCTACATATCACTAGGTGAAAGAAAACGCCATAAAGTCAAGAGTGCCTTTCTCAGGAATGCACTCAGCTCTGAGCACCACCACTTATACACGGCCTTCTGTCACACTGCTGCCATCAGCTGCTGCTGTCGGCCTCCCCAGTGCTTCCACCATGGTTACCTGACATCCCTACAGTCCTGCACCCGCTCAGAAGTAATACTTAAAATGCATTCTTCCATACTTCATGACAGAGGACTGAAGAGACTCACTTTTGCGTGGTGCTAAGGATGGTCCATCCCCAACACGTCCCTTTGCGCGCTGCAAGGCCCAGCTGGCATTCTGGCAGCCTGCTGGCTGCTGCTCCCTAACGCAGGGAACCGCACTGTGCTGCTTCTGAGGAGAGAAAGAAAGGAGGGTCCATGGAAATGGGCACCCAACATCTGCAAAGAGATGCAGCGTTCCAGATCGTGCCAGAGACAGGATATCACAGTGCTGAGTCATTAGCTACCACTAAAGGAAACAAACATTTGGGAGAGTATTCACAGCAACTGCTGCAATTTCTGGGCATATCCCAGCTTTCTTACTGTTCAGGTGGAGAAGACTGGCGCTCACAGACATCAGTTCAGTGGGTTAAACCAACACACCTGCAAAATGCCAGCATTATTCAGGAAACAGTCTTCAGGTGCCACAGTTCAATCCACGCAAAGTTATTGTGCAGAGCCTTAGCTCTTGACTTCCATTTCTTCCCTAAATTTTACTACTGCAAGCAGCTAGAACAAACCTTTCAGGTGAAATTCAGGGCAGCAGGGACCTGGCAAACTATAACTAGGTGCAGCTGGCAGGAGGGCAGTTCACGCTCTTTGCTCCCACCCTGCCCCAGCAGGTTAAGGAGCCTGGCAATGCTGTCCTGTTGCAGCACATGCAGAATCCAACCGGTTATGGAGGTAACAAAGGACCAGTAGTGCTCCCCCTGCTCCAGCTTTTCCCCTTCAAAATGAGAGAAGGGAAGAAAACCCAAACAAATAAATCCAGCCATACTTTTCCATATGCAGAGCAGGAATGGGAACTGCGTCTGTCTTCTCGTTGAGACAGTGGTGGGGAAGCTCAGTTCCTGGGGTCCTCTCCACAGGGACTGCCCCCTGGCTTCACTCTTTCTTCAACTGCCTCAATCCCCAAAATCTCCTTTTGGAAAGAATCCCTAAAGAAAGAATCTGCAAGTGAAAAATAGTAAGGAGAAGCATTTTCCCAGCTTTCTTCTATCATGCACTTTAGACTCTTGAGTAGCACAGTGTCTTAAAATCAACTGGTTACAAGAACCATCCCCAAAATACAACTAGATTCTGTACAGCTGCCATGATTTCTGACAGCAAGTGTTCTCCATCTCCTCAACATTTACACACCTTGAAGCAAGTGGCTGGTGTTGCTGTCATGAAGAAAACTCCCTTTGTCTTCCACCCCTACTGCAGCCACAATAGCTGCACTGGTACGATCCACGTGTTCAACAGACCTCAGCTCTGCCTTAGCCAGGCACAGTGGCTGTCCTTCTCCCTCCCAGCTCACACACCAGAGCACTGCTGTGCCACATGGTAAGAGCAGCAGTGACAGTGGGCAGCACCCATCAGCCTCCACCCTGCTCTCACCACCAGCTGGGACAAGGGCTGACACAGCGGGCCCACCCCAGCCCAGCTTTTCTTCTGAGACACCTCCCAGCAACCACCCAGCACCAAACCCAGTTCACCCACTCGGCCTGCTCAGCCTGAGCTGTGCCCAGCTCATGCACATGCTGCAGCAGTGCTTCTGACGGGTTCTCACAGGGCGATCTCTCTCAAGGAAGGCCCAGAGCCCAGTCTCTGCGTGCAGCACCAGCTCTGCTCACCAGCTGTGGGACAAACGCTCCCACCCCAGCAACAGTTGTGACCTCTGTGAGTGCCCACATCACTTCTGGGCCTCCATCAGACGTAATCCAAATTTTAAGAAACCAACAGCAGGGTCACCCAATGGAGTTATCTGAAGTAAAATAACAAAGAAGTTAAGATGACTCTTGTGTAGCCAGCTCAGGTCCCCCTCTTGCTCAGGTGCTGCATGATCGGACAAAGGAGATGTTGCCTCTGAGGTGGAGGCTGGAAGGGTCTGGGCTTTCAAACTGTCAGCAAGCATTTGGATGAGCCACCTTCCTGCTGAGGAGCTCCTTAACATCATTCCTGCCTCCTCCGGTACCGTACTGGGAGATGCTCCAGAGTTCATTAGCCTGGACTCCCATCAACAGCTGCTCCTGCACTGACCTTCACTCACACTCTGATACCGTCCACTTCCAGCACAAGCTGACCTGCAAGGAAATGTGGGATTAATGCAAATGCAGAAGCCCACGGCTGTGTCACCACCACGTACTGCAGCCTTGGGAAGTCAGCTACAACTACAACCTTGGTCAGAATTAAAACAGGCACAGTACATTAACTGTGACCTCTAAACTGAAGTAATTGTCACGATCAGAAATACATACTGAAATCACTCACTTAACTATTGGTGGTTACCTCCAAACTCTTTTGCTTTTGGAAGAATATGGACTCAGAATTGAAGGATACAAGAAAAATGACATCTGCTTCACTGGAGGTGGTTAAGCTTGGAAGTAGGATTCCAAAATGAAAAGGTTTTCAACTCCTTATAAGGCAGAAAGCGATGGGATGATTGCTGACGCCTGCAGAAAGCCTGATCTGCTCTGCCACAGGTGGCTGAATGACACAAAAGCTGTGCTGCTCATTCAGAAGTGCTTGGGGCATGGGGTGGGCATGGGGCACCAACACACGGGATGTCAACACTCCTCGGGCACTTTCCCATCAGAAGGGAATTCCCTTCTCCCTGCCATGCCATGTCCACACCACTCCTAAGGGCTGTACTGACACAGTCAGCACAGAATCCATGCAAACGTTCTTTTCTCATCGTGGTGGTTGTTAACAGACGCAAGCAATGAGACATCAGGTCACTGTGTGGGCTGCTGGGTGACACTGCCATCATTTCCAAGCCATTGCTTCCTAGGGGCAAATAAAGTAAAATACTTTAAGAAAATTTCACACAGAGATTGCATACTATACTATTCTTTTACACAAAGCAGGACAAAACAGGAGATACGTGCAGCTGCATCAACACCCCAGTTGCTGAAGGAATGGAAAGACAGATCAAATGACAATACATTATTCTCATACAAGGACTGCTCATCAGCACCCACTGCCCAAGGAGCAATGCAGGGAAGACTTGCATTTCTTCTTCTCCTAGCCAGAAACTGTTTTTCCTACCTTAAAAAGGAAAGGAAAAAAAGCCTGACATAGTGCTGACAGGGCAGGCAGATGTGGCACACCAAGGCATACTGAATCTGCAGAACATTTGAAACTTTCACCTTTCCTCCAAGAGCAGTCTAAACCTTCCATACCCACTCCTACTTTCACCACTATTCTTACCAAAGCTGCTTTTTCAGCTGGGGCTCCTCTCTGTCCTCAGCAGTATGACTCAGCACACAGATGCACGTCAGCTCCATTTCATTTCCACGCCCACTTTGTGGGACCGTGGGTTTCCCATCAGAAGGCTTCACACACACCGTGCGTTCAGCTCAGTGAAAGGAGACACAACTGATACAGGCTTGTTGTGCAAGAGAAATCCAGGTTCTCTTCTCATTCCCACAATCCTTCCAGTAGTTCAGTCCATTTGGTACATTACCATGTCCCGGATTCTCAGCTGTGTTTTCCACACACTAATCTGTCTACCAACAATGCATACACAGGAACCAAGAAACCAATAGCTACACTCAATCATAACCCAGGGCAAGGAAATCTCAGAGCAATCCTAAGTGAAAGCACCACTTTTCTGAAACTCTGCCTCAAGCTCCTCACGCTCCCCCTCAACTCTTTTCTCAGAAGCCCACTCCTCTGCTTTTTCCTTTTCCTCTGAATGCTTGCATTTTTGTGCAGCCAGGACTTGGGAGAAAGCTGGGATGCAAACTGCAGAGAACTGTCCCAGCAATGAAGAAACAGAAAGCCTGGGCAGAAAGACAGTGCATCAAGTCCAGATGCCTGTTATGTATCTGTACCTCTCTTTGGTGCTTTCTCCAGCTCTGTCTTCTTCCCCAGCCTTTCCGCATGGCCATGCTGCAGTGGAAGGCCACTGGCGTCAGTTTCTCACAGAGAGAAAGCAGGAAATACTTGAAGAGCAACTCTTTGGAAGAAGATTTTAGCACAGCCAGCCACTAACTTCAAGTTTTCAAGCACAGTTTCTTAAATTTGCCTTTCCACTGCTCTAACGTTATGCCTTCCTTACAGTCAACACGAGGCACTTTTCTCTCTCCTCCATCACACACACCCTTTCACACAGTCCTATTTAGATGAAAGTACCCAAAATACAGCTCACAAAACATTCTTACCCACAGAGGCTTTCCATTTCCCCCTTTCTCAATAAGAGTCAATAGAATCCCATGCTCCATCCCTAAAATAAAGTACAGCCTTTCCATGTCACAGAAAGCAGTTGCCAATAGAATCCTTATCCTGTTAGCCCACATCCACCAAAATCCCTCCAATACACCATTTCTACAGCCAAAACAAACTCATTTTTTCAACTGAAATGCATTTACAGAAAGTATTACTAGTCTCATTCCTGCTGAGTGAGTGGCAAATGAATCCACATCTGTCTGACAGCTCTACAATGCACAAAGCAAAGCTGCACAAGTAAACACAACGCTGTCAGGTGCATGAGCTGAGAAACACTTCATTCCTAAGTCAAACAACTGTGAGTACAAGTACCTCCACACTGTTTGGCCTCTCCAAGGAACAGACACAGCTCTAAGAACCATTTAGACACAGACTCGGATTGCTCTACTGCCACCGACAGCCACTGTCAGCCTCTCTATTGCTTCCAGTACAGCGCTGCCATCAGTCACTCTTTCCTCTCAAGACTCTCTTGTTTTCTCACTTACCTCCTTAGTTGCACTAAGGAAATGGTTTTGCCATTAGCTACGGCATCCACCCCCAACCAAACCAACACATCTATCAGTCAGCAGGGTTGCGCCCCATGAGGCCAGGCCTCATGCCATGACAGCAGAGGAGCAAGGTCCAAGGCTGCAGCAAGGGAGAATTTGCTCAAAGGCAACAGCCGTGGGCACAGAAATCAAGGCAAGAAGCTGCTTATCTTCAGAAGGATTCAGGTAGGCAGGGATCTCCTTTGCCTACACTGCCAACCCTTCAATGAGGGCTGGGAAGGGGTGGATCCTGGCTCCACCCCTTCTGTCATTCTGGAACATTGCATGCTCTGGGTTGGCCCTGCCTTTCTACCAGGTGAAAAATCAGGTTTCAAGCCATGTCTCAGCATTTACACTACAGCATCCCTTAGCATTAACTCCACAGGACAACCCTTAACCCTTTACCTTAACCTAAAAGGCTAATCCTTAACACTCACCCCAAAAGATACTCCTCAGCCCTAATCCAAAATGCTAACGCTTAACCCTCATTCCCATCTCAAAAGTGCTGCTGTTGTCCCTAACAAAAAGGACAAGCCATAAACCCCCAACCAGGTGGGCACACCCCCACCATCACTAACATCAAGTGTTAAGCCTTAACCTTTAAACCTAACAGAAAACAGTAACATGAAACCCTAACCCCAAAGGGTTACCCTCAGCACTTAGCTCTAGCACTAAACACTAACACTTCATCACAATCCACAAGTGTAAACCTTAGGATCATAGGATCACCACGGTTGGAAACAGCATCTAAGATCATCTAGTCCAACATTTCCCACTAAATCACATCCCTCGGTACAACACCTAAACACTCCTTGAACACCTCTGGGGATGGTGATTCCACCATTTCCCCTTCCATAAAAACCTAACCCAAAAGGGTATATCCCATCACCATCATCCACAAGGGTAACTGCAGACAAAGGCAATAGCAAATACAGCTGCTTTAAACCAGTCCTAAATTATCCAAGAAAAGTAAAGGACACAAACCTGTAAATACAGAATGAGCCAGCAGGATGAGGAAATGAGCAGATTTCAGAAACGCGTCTGCTGTCAGGGAGGGGAGTTCAGGCCTGCCCCAGCACCACAGATCTCCATGACACGACACAACATGGGGAGGTGGCAAAGGTGACAGGGCTAGGAGGAGAGCTGGCGGAGGAGGAAGGTTGGATGCCTGGCAGTTTGAGAGGGACTGAGGTAGCCTCACCCATCACAGACGTGGTCAGCGCAGACACTTTGGTGTCCGACATGATGTAAAGTGTCTTCGTAGGGCTGGACGTGGTCACTGCAGAGAAGGAAAGAACGTGGTCAGCAGTTGTGGGGACAGGGTGCCTACCCTGGGCTGCAGCCCCGGCAGCAGAGTTGCAGGGCTTCAAACTGCACAGAAAACCCCCTTGTCTCATTTTGTTTTCAGACTGACTCCAAAATAAACCCCAGCACTGCCACAGCCTGCGCAGAGCACAGCAAGGGAGCCCCAAACCTTTCAGCTCCCTTTCTAGACCCCTCAGAGTCTAAGAATCCTCCCTCCCTTTAGTGATCTCACTCTCTCCCCAGGGGGCTAGGACCATAGGCTTCTTCCTTGGCCATCCCACTCTCAGAGCTGTCACACAGCTCGTGCATCTTCAACTCTGACCCACCAGCACTGAAGCGCACACACCACCTGACATGGCTTCACAAGCAACCATCTGCCTTCGCATCACATGCCTCTACCTGCCTTTGCTAAGCAAGCACGCACCTACCTGCCTTTGCTTTGGAAGCATGCACACGCTTCCCTTTGCTAAGCAAGACCACAGTCCCTTTTAATCTCAGGAGGGAATAAAACAGCCCGAACAAAAAGGGTACGGCGAGGCTCTCTCTAGGACGCCTGTTGTCTCAGCAGAGTTGACAGTTACTTAAAATGCACAAAGTACCTACAAAACCATCACGCTCAAAAAGGAAAGTAAACAAGTCCAGGATGCCGTGAAGGGTTCCTAGCTCTTTGTAGGTAATACCTGCTCCGTGGGCACAGGATGCGCACAAACTGCCCCTCATCTCTTCCCCATCCCCTTGCCCCCCCCACCCCCCCGTGATTTCCACAGGCATTTAGAGACTCTGTGGAAAGGCAACATAAGGCTCATGGAGAAGACTGGATGTACATGAGGTTTTTCCCTTCCCTGGTGCTAGAGCACTGCTTGTCTAGATGATGAATGTTTTTCATACAAGCACCAACCAAGCGTGGCAACAAACAGCTGAAATGGCATTTCCCCTGCAAAACAACCAGCCTGTCTAAAGACCTCACCTCAGAGACTTGCCAAAAAGGCCAGAACTCCCTTTTGGCAGGCTTACTCACAGAACAGCAGGCTTCTCTTCACCGTGCATCACATGGACACAAACAGGCTGTTTGTGCAAGGAGGGCAATTTCACCCGAGCACCTCACCATATGTGTTCCCTCCACCCTGCTTTTCTGCAGAGATACAAGGATAAAAACCTCAGTTCCTCTGAGCAACGACTGGAAGGAACTCTGGAAAATTCTCCATTCAAAAGCAGCTCCTTTGTGGTCTTGGTTCCTGAGGGCTCCTTTGGATCACCTTTCAGGCAAAGTGTAAGAGGTTCCACTGTACAAACCTATGTATCTGGGTACCTTTTTCCACCCCAAAACTAATTCTGACAGAGTTGCGATGCAGGCATTGGACACGGAGAAGAAGAGAAAAAGAACAGAAGAGAGGATAAAATTAAGGATACCGGTAAGGAAGAAGCGCAGAAGATGAAAAGCACAATAGGATACAGGCAAGACAGCAAAAGAGATGAGCAGTAGCGGAGAGAATAAAGGGAAGAGACGCTGAGAAAGATAAGAGCAGAAGGAGAACAGACAAGAAAGAAAGAAGAGCAGAGAAGAAGAAAAAGGATGTAGGTAAGAAAAACAAGCAGACAAGGAGAAAAGCAAAAGAGGTATTAGCGTATACAGAGCGTATACAGAGAAGACAAAAGCAGAAGTTGGAGAGAAGCTGAAGAGGAAAAGCGAGAAAGGAAGTCTGGCAGAAGTACAAGAGACGGTAAGAGAGGAAAGTGGCAAATGAGAAGAGCAGAAGAGAAGTGAGTACAGAAGAGCAGAAAACGAAAAGAGCAGTAAAGAAGAGCAGATCGTGATATGAAGAGAACAGTAAAAGAAGAGCACATGAAGAAAGAGGAGAGAGGACAGTGAAGAAGGAACTGCAGAAGAGGACAGTAGAAGAAGGTGTGAGGACTGGAAAGAAACAAAGTGAGCGTAGTAACAGGACACCATTTCCCTTGGGACTCTGCAATCTCTTTCACTTCTGACAGACGGAGGCGCTGAGAAGAACAAGAGCCGTGTCTGTGTTCACCAAGGACTCACCTCTGCACGTGCAGCGGCAGCTCTCAGAGAAGCCTTCTTTAGTCCCACTTTCCTCTCTTCAGGTCCTGGCAGGCATGGGGAGGAGCCTGACCACCAATGAAGACCGAAGCAAGACACTTATTGAGCACCTCAGCTCAGCTTTTTCCATGTCTGAGGAAGCCAGTTCTCTGTCCTCATTTATCAGAGGGGGAACGCTCTCCTTGGCCTGTCTTCTGCCTGCGTACCTGTAGAACCCCTTCTTATTATTTTTCACATCCCACACCAAGTTCAGCTCCACCTGTGCCTTGGCTTTCCTAATCCTATCCCTGCACACAGACAGCAGCCCTGGCAGGAACGCAGCGCTGTGGCAATTTGCAGAGCTTAACATGCAGTTCCATCAGCGCATTGTGTTTTCGCACTCAGACGTTACTGGCTGCCGAGCGGAGCGGCTGATAAGGCCATAGTGAGCCACTTTTTCCTAGCAGTGTATGTGGGACCTGAGGAAAATGTCCTCGCGCGTGTTGAGGCAAAAGATAAAAGTATTCTACTGGGACTCTGGTGCTTCTCGTGAGGCACAGTCATGGAGGCAGAAGGTAGAAGTATTCATTTGTGTCCCCATGCAAAGTTATTGAGGAGGAACAAGGCTGTTCTCCCACTAAAGCTGAAAGTTTCAGAACGATCACTCATGGATTCCTTTTGCTAAACTCATGCGCTGGTTCTTAAACTGATGTGCTAATCCCTACTGCTGAACAGAGCACCCCACATCAATCCCCCCTTTTCCTTTGAGGATTACGATGTTCACATCCTAATCCTCACCACCTTTGACCTTTCATACTTAGAGATACATCTCCACAGTCCAATCACACTACAAGGAAGGATGCATACATACAGCGATTACACACACCATCCCCACAAATAACTTCTTTAACCAGTGCAATTTGGGAAGCCAGGAAGTCACGTTGGTTTCAGCTCACATCGTCTTATGTTGTGCAGTATTTCACTTTGGTGCCATATCTTCTCTCCATCTGCTTCAATTCTACCACTCTGACCTACATGAACACAATATCATTTATTGCTGCATGAACTCCTTCTTGTGCACCTAACAAGATACCTGAAGCCCTTCTACATTGCAATACCACCCAGGCCAAGCTCTGGACTTTTTCCCTTTTCTTCTTCCTTTCTGCCCCTCTTCCCCTCTCTCCTTCTTCCTTTCCTTTCCTTCTTTTCCCTTGTCCCCTTTTTTTCCCCTTTTTCCATTTCCCTCCCTCCCTCCCTCCCTCCCTCCCTCCCTCCCTCTCTTCCCATTCCTCCCTCCCTCCCTCCCTCCCTCTCTTCCCATTCCTCCCTCCCTCCCTCCCTCTCTTCCCATTCCTCCCTCCCTCCCTCCCTTTCTTCCCATTCCTCCCTCCCTCCCTCCCTCCCTCCCTCCCTCTCTTCCCATTCCTCCCTCCCTCCCTCTCTTCCCATTCCTCCCTCCCTCCCTCCCTCCCTTTCTTCCCATTCCTCCCTCCCTCCCTCCCTCCCTCCCTCCCTCCCTCCCTCCCTTTCTTCCCATTCCTCCCTCCCTCGCTCCCTCCCTATCAGCCTGGCTCTCACGCTGTTGTCCAGATGCCCGTCTTCCTTTTCCCACACCTCCATGCTCTGCCCACATCCCCCTGTTTGGCTGCATCTCCCTGCGGATGTCCCACCCCACAGCCCCACTCACAGCCGCCATCCCCGGAGCTCTGCCCTCCCCCAGTCGCTCCCCCACCTCCCCAGGAGATCCCTGAGGGCTCTCCGTTCCCCCCCCACCCTTCTTCGCCCCCCGCTGCCCCTCGAGCCCCACTCGGGCTTCAGGCCGTGCGTGCAGGCCGCGCTGCCACGGCGACAGCGCGCCCTCCCTCCTTGCGGCGCGGGAAGCCGTCCCCGCGGCGACAGCGCATGCGCGGCGGCGTCTCCATAGCGACAGCGCCCCGGCGCGGCCGTTGCTTGAGCGACGCGCCGTCCCCGCTCCCCGCGGAGTGACGTCATCACGCGGCGACGCGAGGACGCGGCCACGCGGAAGCGGAGCGGGCCCCGCGCTGCTCCAGCGCCGCGGCGCAGCCCCGGGACTCCGAGCGCCACCTCAGCTTCTACGAGTGGGTGTTCGGGGGCGGCGGGGGCACCGGGGGCACCGGGGCTGGGGCCGTCCTGTCTTGGCCTCGTGGGTCCTCTGCTGCTCAGGGCCTCTGCTCGGCGGCGGGAGGTGCCCTGTGCCCCCCGCCCTTCCCCCCCACCCACGGTGTTTCACTGCCTTCCCCCCACCCCCCCGCCGCGGGTCGCCCACAACCTCCCGAGTCCCTCAGTCTGACCGCTGGGCTTACGCTCTCCCCCCCCGTTCCCCGCCTCCACTTCCCCCATTCTCATCGCTGGAGTCCTCTTCCACCCGTCCCCTCAGTTCCTCCGTCACTGTCTGTCCCTGTTCCCCATTCTGACCCCCAGGCTTCCGTGTCTGTCTCTCACTGATCCGTTGTGTCCCCATTCTCTCCCCCGACCCCCCCAAGTCTTCGCATTTTCTCCCCTAGATTCATCCCCCTCCCCCGTCCGTTCTGTCTGACCCCCAGAATTCCCTGTCCCCTCAAGTTCCCCTGCTCCAATTCCCCCATTCACATCATAGAATCTCCTACCATTCCCCAGTCCCCTCTGTTTGCACCCCCAGGGTCCCCTGTCTTCCCTTCCTCCCCCTGCTTCTGACCCCATTTTCTGACCCCTACAGTCCCCTGTACCCCCATGCCCTCCTCCCTGCCCTCTGGAGTGCATTCCCCTATGTTGGCCCCCAATTTCCCCCAACTGGACCCCCTTCATGTCCCATAGAAGCCCCCCCACGACCTCCAGTTCTCCCCTCCCTCCACCCCCAGAACCCCTTTCCACTCATGTGGTCTGCCTCTCCTCTTTACCCCCCCTCCCCAACTGGCACTCTCTCCTCCCAGACTCCCTTTACACCCCACAGAAGCTCCACACAACTCTCCAGTTTCCCTCCTCCACCCCTCCCTCCATCCCCAGACCTCCTTTCCACCCCACAGAAGCCTCACTAGCTCATTTCTCCCCCTCCCACCCCCTTCTGAACCCCCCTTATCCCCCGTTGGAATCATGCAAAAGGATCTGCAGGAGAAGTCCTGGAGAGGTCTGGGGGCATCCAGGGGGTTCCAGACTCATCCAGAAGGGTCTGGAGTTATCCCAGAGTGGTACTGGGGCATCCAGAGAGTCCCCAGGTTGATCCCGTGGGCCCCTGGAAAGATCTGTAAGCTCCCACTAGGAGTCCAGGAGCACTGAGAAGTCTCTGGTTGTGAGAATCTTTCTTTGTTTTTTGGCTCAAAGCTTGCTTCCTGAGGTATTTCTTGTGATAAGACTCTGATTGATTTGTTGAGGAGGCAAGAGATGGGTGCTACCGTGTGACAATTGATATCCCTCTGGGAACATTTGAAAGCCCCTTCCTCCAGAGTTGCTTACCTCTGGAAGAGAGTGCTCAGAAGTGCTTACTGGCGGAAGATCTGGCCTGTGACTAAATAGCTCCAGCCTTGTATGGGAAAAATGGGGAACGATACCATCGTGTCCTGTGAAAAACAGGATGCAGATGGGCATCTCTGCTCCCTCTTATCTGCTGGCAAGGCCCGGAAGGTGGGAACAAAGGAATTTCTGCTAAGATCCCAGAGCCAGAAACTGCCACTCCAAGGAGAGCTGACTCAACCACTTTGGATTTGAGCTGTCACTCCAAAGACAGCTGACTCGACCACTTTGAAAGCATTGGAAAAGGGCCATCATCACCATGGTCACCGTCATCGTCGTCGCCATCAACAACAATGCCCGATGACCCACCACTACTGAAGATCAAAGGCTGAACTACGAACCACGCTGGATCCATGGTGGTGACTATGTCCCTCTTTCTTCCTATAAAGACTCCTTGCTTCTTCTTTCCTACCTTTTCTATCGCCCTCCTTTCCTTCCCCATTACCATAATTCATAATAGCGTCCGTCCTCCCCTTCCCCATCTCCCTAATTAAGATCTGTAATAAACTGTTCGGACCAACATTTGAACCGTTGTTTCTTAATCTCACGCCGGGTATACAGATATTAAAAGAACCTCCTCTCCCTCCTATAAATCGGAGTGAGACACTGGTCTGATCTGAAGATGTCCCAGTAGAGTCTGGTACGGTGCAGGGAGTCCTCATGAGGGTCTGAATGGTCCTGGAGTCATCCAGAATGGTTTGGGGATGTTCCAGAGAGGACTTGGCGGGTCCAGGGGGTCCTCATGTTGATCCATGGGGTCTGTGGGTTCATCCAGAAGGGTCTGGAGATGTCCCAGAAGGATCCTGTGGGGTCCAGGGAGTCCCAGGTGTGTCCAGGACATCCTCAGAGGGATTCAGAAGGGTCTGAGGATGTCCCTGAGAGGACTTGTAGGGTCTGGGGGGTCCTTAGGTGGGTTCCAAGGGACCTGTTGTCTACTGGAAGGGTCTGGAGATGACCCAGAGGGGCACAGGGTGACTGCTGTCACCGTCATTGGGTGTCATTGGGTGTGGGCATCACTTGGGTGTCACCGTTACCACCATCTTTGAATGTCACCGTCATTGGGTGCCTCCAGGTGTCATTGGGTCTCACCGTCAACAGCTGTCACCATCACTGGGTGTCACCATTGTGACTGTCTTCAGGTGTCGCTATCATTGGGTGTCACTGCTTTTGGGTGTCTCTGTTGTCACCATCGCTGGGTACCACTGAGTGTCACTGTCCTTGGGGTGTCACCATCATTGGGTGTCACTGTTGTCTCTGTCATTGGGTGTTACCATCACTCTGGTGACACTGTTAAAAAGGTGACTGCATGTGACCTCAGTGTGGAACAGCTGTGGCACAGTGTCCCCATCACTGGCTGTCACTTTTGTCACCATCACTTTTGTATCACCATCACTTGTGTGTCACCATCTCTCGGGTGACAGCATTCCCTGTGCTCTGACCACCACATGGGGGCAGGCACAGGTGGCCCCACACAGTCACCGTGCTGTCACTGAGCCTCACACTGTCCTTTGTCACCCCTCCAGGCCTGCCTACAGCCGGACCCAGTGACACCGGCGCCCTCTGGTGCTGTCACCATCGTCTGTCACGAGGACAGGGATGCACACAGTGGTGAACTCTGTGCCACCACCAGAGGGGACCAGGGGTGACATCAGTGTGGAACAGCTCTGACGGGGTGTCATTGTCATTGGGTGTCATCCTCATGAAGAGGGGACAAAAGGACCCCCCTGGGGACATTCTGTCGAAGTTGGGGACAGCATGAGCAGCTTGAAGACTTTCCAGGGGAAGTGGGGACACCGCATCACGGTGTCACATCCCCAAAGTTGGGGATGCCTCCAGAGTGTGACGCCCTGAAGTTGGGGACTCCCCTATGTCATCCCCACAGTGTCACACCCCAAAGCTGCGAACAAATCTGTGTCACCCCAATGGTGTCACACCCCAAAGTTGAGGACACCCCCACAGTGTCACACCATGTAGCTGGGGACACCTCTCTGTCACTCCAATGGTGTCACACCCCAGCATTGGGGACACTGCCACAGTGTTGAACCCCAAAGTTGGGGACACTTTTATGTCACCTTGACAGTGTCACACCCCAGAGTTGGGGACAGTCCCACAGCTGGGGGCGCCCCCACATCCCCCCATGGTGTCACATTCCAAAGCTGGGGGGGCCCTTCTGTGTGTCCCCCACCACAGACCACACTGTTCCCATGGGGTGGGGGCAATATATATATGTTTTATACATATACATATGTATAACACATATACAGACCCTCATCTCCATCCCATACCCATATCCCAAATCCATCCCATATCTACAGCCCATCCCATAACCATCTCCCCTTTTCCCATCCCGTATCTCATCCTCTATCCATATCCCAGACCATATTCATTCCATGTGCACATCTAATCCCAAGTCCATACCCCCGTATCCTATCCCAAATTGATCCCATATCCATATCCCAAAATATAAAGAAACAACCAACAGAACAGCAAAGAAACAGGATTTAATGTCATGGCAAAGCAGAGATGACAACTGACAAAAAAAAAAAAAAAGAAAAAGAAAAAAAAAAAGAAAAAACAAAAAGCAAACAGAAAATAACACACAAGAAACACTAAGACACCATGAAACTACAAGCTGGAGGCATTGGCTCCAGGCCAGGCAGAGCACCAGCACAGAGCACGTCACAGCACAGATGACATCAGCCGGGCCCCTGGAGCCTTTATGCTGTCACAGTGCGTTTCCATGAGGACGGAGGGCCCTGCCCAAGGCAGCTGGGTGCAGGCACCTCCTCTGTGAGCTGCGCTGCCCGCAGCCGCTCGCCGTGCCCTGTGCCTCAGAGCAGCCCCGGCAGCAGAGAAGCTCAGCCTCATCCCGCTCTGGGTTGTGGCGAAGTGTTACCGTTTGTGTGATTGGTGAGTGCTGAGTTACCCTCTTGGGTTCGGCTTTCGGCTTAGGGCTTCCCAGATGGGGTTCTGCTTCAGGGTTACGTGTCAAGCGTTCTGCATTCGGGTCAGCTTTAAAGGTCACCCTTTTGGCTGAGGGCGAAGCGTTAAGGCAAACAGTTTGGGGTTTGTGTTACCGGTTTCTCTCTGGGGTTAGGCTTGTTATCAGTTTGGGTTCGGGGTTGTGCCGTTACGGAAGGGTAAAGGGTTACCGTGTTGGAGAAGCGGTAAGAGTGATGGGTACCCATTTTTGGTTTGGTTTAATGGTTGCCCTTCGAGGTTTGGATTGGGGTTTAGGATTCAGGGATACCCTTTTGCATTAGGCACAAGATCTACCTTTTTTGGATGTGGCTAGTGGTTGCCATTTTGTGTTAGTGATAAGTGTTAAGGGTGACACATTTCTGGCATGTATAAGAGTTACGAGATCCACAGAAATTCGTAGCAATATTCATAGGAAAAAAAACGATGGAAAGAAAGAAACTGCAAGGAAGAAATCAACAAAAGTAGAGAAAACATTGGAAAGCAGTAGGAAAAACTGAGGGAAAAAAAAGCAAACAAAGCCTATGACATCCAAGGGAACAAAATACCCAACAGAAAATAAATAATAACTAACAAAACGAAAGAAAAACAGGCAGGAGAAAAAAAAGACTAAGAAAAATCAAAGCAAAACTACGAAAGGGAATGGAAAGAAAAGGCAAAGACATACAATGCTGTATCATGGCAAAGCAAAGGATTCAAACAAAAAAAAATAAGCAAACTAATGCAAGAGGAAGTAAACGGAAAAAGAAACAGAAAAGAAAAAGAAAGGGAATAAAAGAGAACTAAGTAAAGCAAGCAGAATGAAAGGCCATGCAAAGGAAAGGTAGGAAGGAAAAGCAAGAGCAAAGGAGAGCAAAGCAATGGAAAAAAGAATAAAATGAAAAGGAATATTCAGGAAAAAGAGAAAAGAAATGGAAAGGAAGAAACTGCCATGAAAATCCAACCCAAGTGAAGAGAACAGTGGAAAGCAAAGGAAAAAAAACAACAGGTAAGAAAACTAAGCAACAACAAAAGAAAGCAAACCAAAACAGAAAAGTAAAAACTAAATAAAAAGGCAAAGAAAAAAGAAAAAGGGAAGAAAACAGAAAACCTAAAAAAAAAAAGAACAAACAACGGTTCAAAAAAAAAACCCAGAATACAAAAAGAGACAAAACAGGCAAAACATGTAAAAGAACAAAAGGACAAAAAATGAAAACACACACACACACACAATGATATATTTAAAAAACAAACAAACAAACAAAAAAAAAAAGCACGAAAAGAAAAACACACAAAAAAACAAAAAAAAACCAAGAAAATAAAAAGCAAAACCAACATAAATTAAAAAAAACCCAAACTAAACACCAAACATACAAAAATTGCAACAAAAACACACAAGCATAAAACAAAAACCACAAATAAACAGAAAAAAATTAAAAAGAAAAGCAAAAATTAATCATAAAAAACAGAAAAGCAAAAAACAAAAGCACAAAAAAACACACAAGCACAAAAAACCAAAAAGATGTAAAAACGAAAAAAGAAAAAAGCAAAAAATAAACAAGCATAAAATAGAAACAAAAAAGCAAAAAGGAACGAAACAAAAACCACAAATACAGAAAATAAGAAACCAGAATGAGCACAAATCACAAATCAAAAACCAAAACCAAAAAAAACCAGAATACAAATACCAACAATGCACACCACAAATACAAAAGTTACAATAAAACACACAATACAAAAATTACCATAGAACACACACACAAAATGAAGAAAAAAAAAAACAAAATGAAAAAACAAACAGGAAAAAAAAGAACTAAGCATAAAAAAAAGAAAAGCAAAAAGAAATGGGCAAAAATGACACAGTAAAGAGAAAAAAAGATAAAAAGGAAAAACAATAATAAAAAAGAAAAATCCAACAACAAAAAAAGAAACAAAAATATCCAAAGCAAACCCAAAAAGGGAAAAACAAAAAAAAAGCAAAGACAACAATATACAATGGCGAATGAAAGTATTTATACAGACAAAGACGGGGAAAAAAAAATGCCAGCAAACAACAGCTAAATGAGAACGCAAAAAAAAAAAAAAAAAAAAAAAAAGCCAAATACATTAAAAAGGGGAGCAAAGAGAATAAAAGGGAAGAAGCAAAGTAGAAAGTAGGAAAAGCAAAGCAAAACAAGAAAACCAAAAAGCCAAGGAAAAGAAAGAACAACAAAACGGAAAGCAAACCAAAGGAAAAAATAAAAATAAAATAAAAATAAAAGTAAAAATAAAAATAAAAATAAAAATAAAAATGAAATAAACTTTGGAAACCTAAGCAAAGAAGCAGTAAAGAAAACGAAATCAAGTGAACAAACGAGAGCAAACCAATGCGACCCAGCGGAAAAAGAGACAAGAAACAGAAACAAAAAGAACCCACACCAACCAACAGAAGAGCAAAGAAATCTGCTCCTCAATTGGATGGCTCAGCAAAGATGACAAGAGACTGTGGTGCAGCCAGAAGCAAACCATCCGTGCCTGGGAGGAGGAAAGGGTAGCTACTGGGCATGCTGCGACCTCCACCAGAGATGCACTTTCTCAGCTAGCGCCCGTGCAGGAGTCCGCGGCTGCTAATGAGGACAAACCATCTCTCTGGAGGAAGGGAAGGCGCTCGTGGTCATGCCGAGGAGGAGGTAAGGGTAGCTACCGGGCACGGATGTGCCGGCCATCTGATGAAAGCCTCCAGTCCATGTCGAGGCATGAGGCAAGGACACCCAGGAGGCGGGAAGCCAGCTGAGCCATTGAGGAAGCACCAAGCAGAGGAGGAAAGCCGTGGGAGCTGGCTTGAGTTAAACAAGTCAGCAAAGGAAAGATAAAAATGAAGAATCCAGAGGACTAATGTCAGGTAAGTAAAGGCAATGTAAGAGGAAGCAGGCAGGCACGGGGACAAGGAAGGAGGAAGAATGTAATGAGCCAAAAAAATAAGAGGAGCTCATGGAATGCAAAAAAAACTACATTGAAAAGAGGAGAAAAGAAAAGCAATACTTCTAGAACAGAAAAAAATAATGCAAAGGCATGGTCTGGAAAGAAAAAGAACCAACAACAAAGGAAAAGAAACAGCAGAAAGCAAAGCCAAAGGAGCAGTAAACAAATGTGAAAAGGAAAAGAAAAGTAGCAAAGTAAACCAAGGGAAAAAAGGACAAACAAAAAGCTAAGGCATAGACTGCAAGAATATGGCAAAGCAAAGAATTCAAGGAAACGCCTGAGACAATAAAAAAGCTAACAAATTTAAGGAGAGTACATGGAAAAAAAAAGGAAAAAGAAAAAAGAAAATAAACGGGAATAAAAGAGAAGCAGCAAAGTAGAAAGCAGTAGGAAAACTAAGTGGAAAAAAAAGCAAACAAAGCCTATGACATCCAAGGGAACAAAATACCCAACAGAAAATAAATAATAACTAACAAAACGAAAGAAAAACAGGCAGGAGAAAAAAAAGACTAAGAAAAATCAAAGCAAAACTACGAAAGGGAATGGAAAGAAAAGGCAAAGACATACAATGCTGTATCATGGCAAAGCAAAGGATTCAAACAAAAAAAATAAGCAAACTAATGCAAGAGGAAGTAAACGGAAAAAGAAACAGAAAAGAAAAAGAAAGGGAATAAAAGAGAACTAAGTAAAGCAAGCAGAATGAAAGGCCATGCAAAGGAAAGGTAGGAAGGAAAACCAAGAGCAAAGGAGAGCAAAGCAATGGACAAAAGAATAAAATGAAAAGGAATATTCAGGAAAAAGAGAAAAGAAATGGAAAGAAAGAAACTGCCATGAAAATCCAACCCAAGTGAAGAGAACAGTGGAAAGCAAAGGAAAAAAAACAACAGGTAAGAAAACTAAGCAACAACAAAAGAAAGCAAACCAAAACAGAAAAGTAAAAACTAAATAAAAAGGCAAAGAAAAAAGAAAAAGGGAAGAAAACAGAAAACCTAAAAAAAAAAGAACAAACAACGGTTCAAAAAAAAACCCAGAATACAAAAAGAGACAAAACAGGCAAAACATGTAAAAGAACAAAAGGACAAAAAATGAAAACACACACACACACACACAATGATATATTAAAAAACAACAACAACAACAACAACAAAAAAAGCACGAAAAGAAAAACACACACAAAAACAAAAAAACCCAAGAAAATAAAAAGCAAAACCAACATAAATTAAAAAAAACCCAAACTAAACACCAAACATACAAAAATTGCAACAAAAACACACAAGCATAAAACAAAAACCACAAATAAACAGAAAAAAATTAAAAAGAAAAGCAAAAATTAATCATAAAAAACAGAAAAGCAAAAAGCAAAAGCACAAAAAACACACAAGCACAAAAAACCAAAAAGATGTAAAAACGAAAAAAGAAAAAAGCAAAAAATAAACAAGCATAAAATAGAAACAAAAAAGCAAAAAGGAACGAAACAAAAACCACAAATACAGAAAATAAGAAACCAGAATGAGCACAAATCACAAATCAAAAACCAAAACCAAAAAAAAACAGAATACAAATACCAACAATGCACACCACAAATACAAAAGTTACAATAAAACACACAATGCAAAAATTACCATAGAACACACACACAAAATGAAGAAAAAAAAACCAAAATGAAAAAACAAACAGGAAAAAAAAGAACTAAGCATAAAAAAAAGAAATGCAAAAAGAAATGGGCAAAAATGACACAGTAAAGAGAAAAAAAGATAAAAAGGAAAAACAATAATAAAAAAGAAAAATCCAACAACAAAAAAAGAAACAAAAATATCCAAAGCAAACCCAAAAAGGGAAAAACAAAAAAAAAGCAAAGACAACAATATACAATGGCGAATGAAAGTATTTATACAGACAAAGACGGGGAAAAAAAAATGCCAGCAAACAACAGCTAAATGAGAACGCAAAAAAAAAAAAAAAAAAAAAAAAAGCCAAATACATTAAAAAGGGGAGCAAAGAGAATAAAAGGGAAGAAGCAAAGTAGAAAGTAGGAAAAGCAAAGCAAAACAAGAAAACCAAAAAGCCAAGGAAAAGAAAGAACAACAAAACGGAAAGCAAACCAAAGGAAAAAATAAAAATAAAATAAAAATAAAAGTAAAAATAAAAATAAAAATAAAAATAAAAATAAAAATGAAATAAACTTTGGAAACCTAAGCAAAGAAGCAGTAAAGAAAACGAAATCAAGTGAACAAACGAGAGCAAACCAATGCGACCCAGCGGAAAAAGAGACAAGAAACAGAAACAAAAAGAACCCACACCAACCAACAGAAGAGCAAAGAAATCTGCTCCTCAATTGGATGGCTCAGCAAAGATGACAAGAGACTGTGGTGCAGCCAGAAGCAAACCATCCGTGCCTGGGAGGAGGAAAGGGTAGCTACTGGGCATGCTGCGACCTCCACCAGAGATGCACTTTCTCAGCTAGCGCCCGTGCAGGAGTCCGCGGCTGCTAATGAGGACAAACCATCTCTCTGGAGGAAGGGAAGGCGCTCGTGGTCATGCCGAGGAGGAGGTAAGGGTAGCTACCGGGCACGGATGTGCCGGCCATCTGATGAAAGCCTCCAGTCCATGTCGAGGCATGAGGCAAGGACACCCAGGAGGCGGGAAGCCAGCTGAGCCATTGAGGAAGCACCAAGCAGAGGAGGAAAGCCGTGGGAGCTGGCTTGAGTTAAACAAGTCAGCAAAGGAAAGATAAAAATGAAGAATCCAGAGGACTAATGTCAGGTAAGTAAAGGCAATGTAAGAGGAAGCAGGCAGGCACGGGGACAAGGAAGGAGGAAGAATGTAATGAGCCAAAAAAATAAGAGGAGCTCATGGAATGCAAAAAAAACTACATTGAAAAGAGGAGAAAAGAAAAGCAATACTTCTAGAACAGAAAAAAATAATGCAAAGGCATGGTCTGGAAAGAAAAAGAACCAACAACAAAGGAAAAGAAACAGCAGAAAGCAAAGCCAAAGGAGCAGTAAACAAATGTGAAAAGGAAAAGAAAAGTAGCAAAGTAAACCAAGGGAAAAAAGGACAAACAAAAAGCTAAGGCATAGACTGCAAGAATATGGCAAAGCAAAGAATTCAAGGAAACGCCTGAGACAATAAAAAAGCTAACAAATTTAAGGAGAGTACATGGAAAAAAAAAGGAAAAAGAAAAAAGAAAATAAACGGGAATAAAAGAGAAGCAGCAAAGTAGAAAGCAGTAGGAAAACTAAGTGGAAAAAAAAGCAAACAAAGCCTATGACATCCAAGGGAACAAAATACCCAACAGAAAATAAATAATAACTAACAAAACGAAAGAAAAACAGGCAGGAGAAAAAAAAGACTAAGAAAAATCAAAGCAAAACTACGAAAGGGAATGGAAAGAAAAGGCAAAGACATACAATGCTGTATCATGGCAAAGCAAAGGATTCAAACAAAAAAAATAAGCAAACTAATGCAAGAGGAAGTAAACGGAAAAAGAAACAGAAAAGAAAAAGAAAGGGAATAAAAGAGAACTAAGTAAAGCAAGCAGAATGAAAGGCCATGCAAAGGAAAGGTAGGAAGGAAAACCAAGAGCAAAGGAGAGCAAAGCAATGGACAAAAGAATAAAATGAAAAGGAATATTCAGGAAAAAGAGAAAAGAAATGGAAAGAAAGAAACTGCCATGAAAATCCAACCCAAGTGAAGAGAACAGTGGAAAGCAAAGGAAAAAAAACAACAGGTAAGAAAACTAAGCAACAACAAAAGAAAGCAAACCAAAACAGAAAAGTAAAAACTAAATAAAAAGGCAAAGAAAAAAGAAAAAGGGAAGAAAACAGAAAACCTAAAAAAAAAAGAACAAACAACGGTTCAAAAAAAAACCCAGAATACAAAAAGAGACAAAACAGGCAAAACATGTAAAAGAACAAAAGGACAAAAAATGAAAACACACACACACACACAATGATATATTAAAAAAAAACAACAACAACAACAACAAAAAAAGCACGAAAAGAAAAACACACACAAAAACAAAAAAACCCAAGAAAATAAAAAGCAAAACCAACATAAATTAAAAAAAACCCAAACTAAACACCAAACATACAAAAATTGCAACAAAAACACACAAGCATAAAACAAAAACCACAAATAAACAGAAAAAAATTAAAAAGAAAAGCAAAAATTAATCATAAAAAACAGAAAAGCAAAAAGCAAAAGCACAAAAAACACACAAGCACAAAAAACCAAAAAGATGTAAAAACGAAAAAAGAAAAAAGCAAAAAATAAACAAGCATAAAATAGAAACAAAAAAGCAAAAAGGAACGAAACAAAAACCACAAATACAGAAAATAAGAAACCAGAATGAGCACAAATCACAAATCAAAAACCAAAACCAAAAAAAAACAGAATACAAATACCAACAATGCACACCACAAATACAAAAGTTACAATAAAACACACAATGCAAAAATTACCATAGAACACACACACAAAATGAAGAAAAAAAAACCAAAATGAAAAAACAAACAGGAAAAAAAAGAACTAAGCATAAAAAAAAGAAATGCAAAAAGAAATGGGCAAAAATGACACAGTAAAGAGAAAAAAAGATAAAAAGGAAAAACAATAATAAAAAAGAAAAATCCAACAACAAAAAAAGAAACAAAAATATCCAAAGCAAACCCAAAAAGGGAAAAACAAAAAAAAAGCAAAGACAACAATATACAATGGCGAATGAAAGGATTTATACAGACAAAGACGGGGAAAAAAAAATGCCAGCAAACAACAGCTAAATGAGAACGCAAAAAAAAAAAAAAAAGCCAAATACATTAAAAAGGGGAGCAAAGAGAATAAAAGGGAAGAAGCAAAGTAGAAAGTAGGAAAAGCAAAGCAAAACAAGAAAACCAAAAAGCCAAGGAAAAGAAAGAACAACAAAACGGAAAGCAAACCAAAGGAAAAAATAAAAATAAAATAAAAATAAAAGTAAAAATAAAAATAAAAATAAAAATAAAAATGAAATAAACTTTGGAAACCTAAGCAAAGAAGCAGTAAAGAAAACGAAATCAAGTGAACAAACGAGAGCAAACCAATGCGACCCAGCGGAAAAAGAGACAAGAAACGGAAACAAAAAGAACCCACACCAACCAACAGAAGAGCAAAGAAATCTGCTCCTCAATTGGATGGCAGGGCAAAGATGACAAGAGACTGTGGTGCAGCCAGAAGCAAACCATCCGTGCCTGGGAGGAGGAAAGGGTAGCTACTGGGCATGCTGCGACCTCCACCAGAGATGCACTTTCTCAGCTAGCGCCCGTGCAGGAGTCCGCGGCTGCTAATGAGGACAAACCATCTCTCTGGAGGAAGGGAAGGCGCTCGTGGTCATGCCGAGGAGGAGGTAAGGGTAGCTACCGGGCACGGATGTGCCGGCCATCTGATGAAAGCCTCCAGTCCATGTCGAGGCATGAGGCAAGGACACCCAGGAGGCGGGAAGCCAGCTGAGCCATTGAGGAAGCACCAAGCAGAGGAGGAAAGCAGAGGGAGCTGGCTTGAGTTAAACAAGTCAGCAAAGGAAAGATAAAAATGAAGAATCCAGAGGACTAATGTCAGGTAAGTAAAGGCAATGTAAGAGGAAGCAGGCAGGCACGGGGACAAGGAAGGAGGAAGAATGTAATGAGCCAAAAAAATAAGAGGAGCTCATGGAATGCAAAAAAAACTACATTGAAAAGAGGAGAAAAGAAAAGCAATACTTCTAGAACAGAAAAAAATAATGCAAAGGCATGGTCTGGAAAGAAAAAGAACCAACAACAAAGGAAAAGAAACAGCAGAAAGCAAAGCCAAAGGAGCAGTAAACAAATGTGAAAAGGAAAAGAAAAGTAGCAAAGTAAACCAAGGGAAAAAAGGACAAACAAAAAGCTAAGGCATAGACTGCAAGAATACGGCAAAGCAAAGAATTCAAGGAAACGCCTGAGACAATAAAAAAGCTAACAAATTTAAGGAGAGTACATGGAAAAAAAAAGGAAAAAGAAAAAAGAAAATAAACGGGAATAAAAGAGAAGCAGCAAAGTAGAAAGCAGTAGGAAAACTAAGTGGAAAAAAAAGCAAACAAAGCCTATGACATCCAAGGGAACAAAATACCCAACAGAAAATAAATAATAACTAACAAAACGAAAGAAAAACAGGCAGGAGAAAAAAAAGACTAAGAAAAATCAAAGCAAAACTACGAAAGGGAATGGAAAGAAAAGGCAAAGACATACAATGCTGTATCATGGCAAAGCAAAGGATTCAAACAAAAAAAATAAGCAAACTAATGCAAGAGGAAGTAAACGGAAAAAGAAACAGAAAAGAAAAAGAAAGGGAATAAAAGAGAACTAAGTAAAGCAAGCAGAATGAAAGGCCATGCAAAGGAAAGGTAGGAAGGAAAAGCAAGAGCAAAGGAGAGCAAAGCAATGGACAAAAGAATAAAATGAAAAGGAATATTCAGGAAAAAGAGAAAAGAAATGGAAAGAAAGAAACTGCCATGAAAATCCAACCCAAGTGAAGAGAACAGTGGAAAGCAAAGGAAAAAAAACAACAGGTAAGAAAACTAAGCAACAACAAAAGAAAGCAAACCAAAACAGAAAAGTAAAAACTAAATAAAAAGGCAAAGAAAAAAGAAAAAGGGAAGAAAACAGAAAACCTAAAAAAAAAAGAACAAACAACGGTTCAAAAAAAAACCCAGAATACAAAAAGAGACAAAACAGGCAAAACATGTAAAAGAACAAAAGGACAAAAAATGAAAACACACACACACACACACAATGATATATTAAAAAACAACAACAACAACAACAACAAAAAAAGCACGAAAAGAAAAACACACACAAAAACAAAAAAACCCAAGAAAATAAAAAGCAAAACCAACATAAATTAAAAAAAACCCAAACTAAACACCAAACATACAAAAATTGCAACAAAAACACACAAGCATAAAACAAAAACCACAAATAAACAGAAAAAAATTAAAAAGAAAAGCAAAAATTAATCATAAAAAACAGAAAAGCAAAAAGCAAAAGCACAAAAAACACACAAGCACAAAAAACCAAAAAGATGTAAAAACGAAAAAAGAAAAAAGCAAAAAATAAACAAGCATAAAATAGAAACAAAAAAGCAAAAAGGAACGAAACAAAAACCACAAATACAGAAAATAAGAAACCAGAATGAGCACAAATCACAAATCAAAAACCAAAACCAAAAAAAAACAGAATACAAATACCAACAATGCACACCACAAATACAAAAGTTACAATAAAACACACAATGCAAAAATTACCATAGAACACACACACAAAATGAAGAAAAAAAAACCAAAATGAAAAAACAAACAGGAAAAAAAAGAACTAAGCATAAAAAAAAGAAATGCAAAAAGAAATGGGCAAAAATGACACAGTAAAGAGAAAAAAAGATAAAAAGGAAAAACAATAATAAAAAAGAAAAATCCAACAACAAAAAAAGAAACAAAAATATCCAAAGCAAACCCAAAAAGGGAAAAACAAAAAAAAAGCAAAGACAACAATATACAATGGCGAATGAAAGGATTTATACAGACAAAGACGGGGAAAAAAAAATGCCAGCAAACAACAGCTAAATGAGAACGCAAAAAAAAAAAAAAAAAGCCAAATACATTAAAAAGGGGAGCAAAGAGAATAAAAGGGAAGAAGCAAAGTAGAAAGTAGGAAAAGCAAAGCAAAACAAGAAAACCAAAAAGCCAAGGAAAAGAAAGAACAACAAAACGGAAAGCAAACCAAAGGAAAAAATAAAAATAAAATAAAAATAAAAGTAAAAATAATAATAAAAATAAAAATGAAATAAACTTTGGAAACCTAAGCAAAGAAGCAGTAAAGAAAACGAAATCAAGTGAACAAACGAGAGCAAACCAATGCGACCCAGCGGAAAAAGAGACAAGGAACGGAAACAAAAAGAACCCACACCAACCAACAGAAGAGCAAAGAAATCTGCTCCTCAATTGGATGGCAGGGCAAAGATGACAAGAGACTGTGGTGCAGCCAGAAGCAAACCATCCGTGCCTGGGAGGAGGAAAGGGTAGCTACTGGGCATGCTGCGACCTCCACCAGAGATGCACTTTCTCAGCTAGCGCCCGTGCAGGAGTCCGCGGCTGCTAATGAGGACAAACCATCTCTCTGGAGGAAGGGAAGGCGCTCGTGGTCATGCCGAGGAGGAGGTAAGGGTAGCTACCGGGCACGGATGTGCCGGCCATCTGATGAAAGCCTCCAGTCCATGTCGAGGCATGAGGCAAGGACACCCAGGAGGCGGGAAGGCAGCTGAGCCATTGAGGAAGCACCAAGCAGAGGAGGAAAGCAGAGGGAGCTGGCTTGAGTTAAACAAGTCAGCAAAGGAAAGATAAAAATGAAGAATCCAGAGGACTAATGTCAGGTAAGTAAAGGCAATGTAAGAGGAAGCAGGCAGGCATGGGGACAAGGAAGGAGGAAGAATGTAATGAGAAAAAAAAAAAAAAAAAGAGGAGCTCATGGAATGCAAAAAAAACTACATTGAAAAGGAGAAAAGAAAAGCAATACTTCTAGAACAGAAAAAAATAATGCAAAGGCATGGTCTGGAAAGAAAAAGAACCAACAACAAAGGAAAAGAAACAGCAGAAAGCAAAGCCAAAGGAGCAGTAAACAAATGTGAAAAGGAAAAGAAAAGTAGCAAAGTAAACCAAGGGAAAAAAGGACAAACAAAAAGCTAAGGCATAGACTGCAAGAATATGGCAAAGCAAAGAATTCAAGGAAACGCCTGAGACAATAAAAAAGCTAACAAATTTAAGGAGAGTACATGGAAAAAAAAAGGAAAAAGAAAAAAGAAAATAAACGGGAATAAAAGAGAAGCAGCAAAGTAGAAAGCAGTAGGAAAACTAAGTGGAAAAAAAAGCAAACAAAGCCTATGACATCCAAGGGAACAAAATACCCAACAGAAAATAAATAATAACTAACAAAACGAAAGAAAAACAGGCAGGAGAAAAAAAAGACTAAGAAAAATCAAAGCAAAACTACGAAAGGGAATGGAAAGAAAAGGCAAAGACATACAATGCTGTATCATGGCAAAGCAAAGGATTCAAACAAAAAAAATAAGCAAACTAATGCAAGAGGAAGTAAACGGAAAAAGAAACAGAAAAGAAAAAGAAAGGGAATAAAAGAGAACTAAGTAAAGCAAGCAGAATGAAAGGCCATGCAAAGGAAAGGTAGGAAGGAAAAGCAAGAGCAAAGGAGAGCAAAGCAATGGACAAAAGAATAAAATGAAAAGGAATATTCAGGAAAAAGAGAAAAGAAATGGAAAGAAAGAAACTGCCATGAAAATCCAACCCAAGTGAAGAGAACAGTGGAAAGCAAAGGAAAAAAAACAACAGGTAAGAAAACTAAGCAACAACAAAAGAAAGCAAACCAAAACAGAAAAGTAAAAACTAAATAAAAAGGCAAAGAAAAAAGAAAAAGGGAAGAAAACAGAAAACCTAAAAAAAAAAGAACAAACAACGGTTCAAAAAAAAACCCAGAATACAAAAAGAGACAAAACAGGCAAAACATGTAAAAGAACAAAAGGACAAAAAATGAAAACACACACACACACACACAATGATATATTAAAAAACAACAACAACAACAACAACAAAAAAAGCACGAAAAGAAAAACACACACAAAAACAAAAAAACCCAAGAAAATAAAAAGCAAAACCAACATAAATTAAAAAAAACCCAAACTAAACACCAAACATACAAAAATTGCAACAAAAACACACAAGCATAAAACAAAAACCACAAATAAACAGAAAAAAATTAAAAAGAAAAGCAAAAATTAATCATAAAAAACAGAAAAGCAAAAAGCAAAAGCACAAAAAACACACAAGCACAAAAAACCAAAAAGATGTAAAAACGAAAAAAGAAAAAAGCAAAAAATAAACAAGCATAAAATAGAAACAAAAAAGCAAAAAGGAACGAAACAAAAACCACAAATACAGAAAATAAGAAACCAGAATGAGCACAAATCACAAATCAAAAACCAAAACCAAAAAAAAACAGAATACAAATACCAACAATGCACACCACAAATACAAAAGTTACAATAAAACACACAATGCAAAAATTACCATAGAACACACACACAAAATGAAGAAAAAAAAACCAAAATGAAAAAACAAACAGGAAAAAAAAGAACTAAGCATAAAAAAAAGAAATGCAAAAAGAAATGGGCAAAAATGACACAGTAAAGAGAAAAAAAGATAAAAAGGAAAAACAATAATAAAAAAGAAAAATCCAACAACAAAAAAAGAAACAAAAATATCCAAAGCAAACCCAAAAAGGGAAAAACAAAAAAAAAGCAAAGACAACAATATACAATGGCGAATGAAAGGATTTATACAGACAAAGACGGGGAAAAAAAAATGCCAGCAAACAACAGCTAAATGAGAACGCAAAAAAAAAAAAAAAAAGCCAAATACATTAAAAAGGGGAGCAAAGAGAATAAAAGGGAAGAAGCAAAGTAGAAAGTAGGAAAAGCAAAGCAAAACAAGAAAACCAAAAAGCCAAGGAAAAGAAAGAACAACAAAACGGAAAGCAAACCAAAGGAAAAAATAAAAATAAAATAAAAATAAAAGTAAAAATAAAAATAAAAATAAAAATAAAAATGAAATAAACTTTGGAAACCTAAGCAAAGAAGCAGTAAAGAAAACGAAATCAAGTGAACAAACGAGAGCAAACCAATGCGACCCAGCGGAAAAAGAGACAAGGAACGGAAACAAAAAGAACCCACAGCAACCAACAGAAGAGCAAAGAAATCTGCTCCTCAATTGGATGGCAGGGCAAAGATGACAAGAGACTGTGGTGCAGCCAGAAGCAAACCATCCGTGCCTGGGAGGAGGAAAGGGTAGCTACTGGGCATGCTGCGACCTCCACCAGAGATGCACTTTCTCAGCTAGCGCCCGTGCAGGAGTCCGCGGCTGCTAATGAGGACAAACCATCTCTCTGGAGGAAGGGAAGGCGCTCGTGGTCATGCCGAGGAGGAGGTAAGGGTAGCTACCGGGCACGGATGTGCCGGCCATCTGATGAAAGCCTCCAGTCCATGTCGAGGCATGAGGCAAGGACACCCAGGAGGCGGGAAGGCAGCTGAGCCATTGAGGAAGCACCAAGCAGAGGAGGAAAGCAGAGGGAGCTGGCTTGAGTTAAACAAGTCAGCAAAGGAAAGATAAAAATGAAGAATCCAGAGGACTAATGTCAGGTAAGTAAAGGCAATGTAAGAGGAAGCAGGCAGGCACGGGGACAAGGAAGGAGGAAGAATGTAATGAGCCAAAAAAATAAGAGGAGCTCATGGAATGCAAAAAAAACTACATTGAAAAGAGGAGAAAAGAAAAGCAATACTTCTAGAACAGAAAAAAATAATGCAAAGGCATGGTCTGGAAAGAAAAAGAACCAACAACAAAGGAAAAGAAACAGCAGAAAGCAAAGCCAAAGGAGCAGTAAACAAATGTGAAAAGGAAAAGAAAAGTAGCAAAGTAAACCAAGGGAAAAAAGGACAAACAAAAAGCTAAGGCATAGACTGCAAGAATATGGCAAAGCAAAGAATTCAAGGAAACGCCTGAGACAATAAAAAAGCTAACAAATTTAAGGAGAGTACATGGAAAAAAAAAGGAAAAAGAAAAAAGAAAATAAACGGGAATAAAAGAGAAGCAGCAAAGTAGAAAGCAGTAGGAAAACTAAGTGGAAAAAAAAGCAAACAAAGCCTATGACATCCAAGGGAACAAAATACCCAACAGAAAATAAATAATAACTAACAAAACGAAAGAAAAACAGGCAGGAGAAAAAAAAGACTAAGAAAAATCAAAGCAAAACTACGAAAGGGAATGGAAAGAAAAGGCAAAGACATACAATGCTGTATCATGGCAAAGCAAAGGATTCAAACAAAAAAAAATAAGCAAACTAATGCAAGAGGAAGTAAACGGAAAAAGAAACAGAAAAGAAAAAGAAAGGGAATAAAAGAGAACTAAGTAAAGCAAGCAGAATGAAAGGCCATGCAAAGGAAAGGTAGGAAGGAAAAGCAAGAGCAAAGGAGAGCAAAGCAATGGAAAAAAGAATAAAATGAAAAGGAATATTCAGGAAAAAGAGAAAAGAAATGGAAAGGAAGAAACTGCCATGAAAATCCAACCCAAGTGAAGAGAACAGTGGAAAGCAAAGGAAAAAAAACAACAGGTAAGAAAACTAAGCAACAACAAAAGAAAGCAAACCAAAACAGAAAAGTAAAAACTAAATAAAAAGGCAAAGAAAAAAGAAAAAGGGAAGAAAACAGAAAACCTAAAAAAAAAAAGAACAAACAACGGTTCAAAAAAAAAACCCAGAATACAAAAAGAGACAAAACAGGCAAAACATGTAAAAGAACAAAAGGACAAAAAATGAAAACACACACACACACACACACAATGATATATTAAAAACAACAACAACAACAACAAAAAAAGCACAAAAAGAAAAACACACACAAAAACAAAAAAACCCAAGAAAATAAAAAGCAAAACCAACATAAATTAAAAAAAACCCAAACTAAACACCAAACATACAAAAATTGCAACAAAAACACACAAGCATAAAACAAAAACCACAAATAAACAGAAAAAAATTAAAAAGAAAAGCAAAAATTAATCATAAAAAACAGAAAAGCAAAAAGCAAAAGCACAAAAAACACACAAGCACAAAAAACCAAAAAGATGTAAAAACGAAAAAAGAAAAAAGCAAAAAATAAACAAGCATAAAATAGAAACAAAAAAGCAAAAAGGAACGAAACAAAAACCACAAATACAGAAAATAAGAAACCAGAATGAGCACAAATCACAAATCAAAAACCAAAAACAAACAAAAAAAAAACAGAATACAAATACCAACAATGCACACCACAAATACAAAAGTTACAATAAAACACACAATACAAAAATTACCATAGAACACACACACAAAATGAAGAAAAAAAAAACCAAAATGAAAAAACAAACAGGAAAAAAAAGAACTAAGCATAAAAAAAAGAAATGCAAAAAGAAATGGGCAAAAATGACACAGTAAAGAGAAAAAAAGATAAAAAGGAAAAACAATAATAAAAAAGAAAAATCCAACAACAAAAAAAGAAACAAAAATATCCAAAGCAAACCCAAAAAGGGAAAAACAAAAAAAAAGCAAAGACAACAATATACAATGGCGAATGAAAGGATTTATACAGACAAAGACGGGGAAAAAAAAATGCCAGCAAACAACAGCTAAATGAGAACGCAAAAAAAAAAAAAAAAAAGCCAAATACATTAAAAAGGGGAGCAAAGAGAATAAAAGGGAAGAAGCAAAGTAGAAAGTAGGAAAAGCAAAGCAAAACAAGAAAACCAAAAAGCCAAGGAAAAGAAAGAACAACAAAACGGAAAGCAAACCAAAGGAAAATAAAAATAAAAATAAAAATAAAAATAAAAATAAAAATAAAAATAAAAATAAAAATAAAAATAAAAATGAAAATAAAAATGAAAATGAAAATAAAAATGAAAATAAAAATGAAAATAAAAATGAAAATAAAAATGAAAATAAAAATGAAAATAAACGTTGGAAACCTAAGCAAAAAAGCAGTAAAGAAAACGAAATCAAGTGAACAAACGAGAGCAAACCAATGCGACCCAGCGGAAAAAGAGACAAGGAACGGAAACAAAAAGAACCCACAGCAACCAACAGAAGAGCAAAGAAATCTGCTCCTCAATTGGATGGCAGGGCAAAGATGACAAGAGACTGTGGTGCAGCCAGAAGCAAACCATCCGTGCCTGGGAGGAGGAAAGGGTAGCTACTGGGCATGCTGCGACCTCCACCAGAGATGCACTTTCTCAGCTAGCGCCCGTGCAGGAGTCCGCGGCTGCTAATGAGGACAAACCATCTCTCTGGAGGAAGGGAAGGCGCTCGTGGTCATGCCGAGGAGGAGGTAAGGGTAGCTACCGGGCACGGATGTGCCGGCCATCTGATGAAAGCCTCCAGTCCATGTCGAGGCATGAGGCAAGGACACCCAGGAGGCGGGAAGCCAGCTGAGCCATTGAGGAAGCACCAAGCAGAGGAGGAAAGCAGAGGGAGCTGGCTTGAGTTAAACAAGTCAGCAAAGGAAAGATAAAAATGAAGAATCCAGAGGACTAATGTCAGGTAAGTAAAGGCAATGTAAGAGGAAGCAGGCAGGCATGGGGACAAGGAAGGGGAGAAAGAAGGAAAGGAAGAAATCTAAAAAATTTAATCAAGGTTAAAAATATATATATTAAAAAAAAAAAAAAATCAGAGCAAAGGAAAAAAAAGAGAAGGAGCAAACAAGAAAGCCAAGGAAAGCAAAGCAAAGAAAGAAAACTAAAAAACAATGAGCAAATTTGGAATGAAAAACAAAAGAGGAAACCAAGGGAATGGAAAAACAAAAAAAAGGAACAGAAAGTAAAAAGTAATCAAAGTGAAAGATAGCACAGAAAAATCTTTTGAAAAGAAGGAAGATGAAAAGGAATTCTCATAGAAAAAGAACAATAATGGGAAGAAAGAAATGCAAAGAAAAAAAAATGACAAAATGAAGAAAACAGTGGAAAGCAAAGAGAAAAACGCAGTAAGGAAAAATAACGGGAAAAAAAAGCAAAGAAAACCAACAACATCCAAATCAACATAAAAGAAATGTTAAAATGTTTTAGTAAAAATACAAGAGAAAAAAAAGCAAAGCAAAGCAACAACATCCAAAGCAAAACAATACAAAAGAAACAAACAAAACAAATGTTTGGTTAAAAAACAAAGAAAAATAAAGCAATAAAAAAAGAGCAGAAGAAAAGCACAGAAAAAAAAAAAGACATGCAAAGAAAAATCAAAACCATAGAATGCAATATCATGGCAAAGTAAAGCATTCAAACAGAGAAAGGGAAAGAAAAAAAAACCTAACTAAAGCTAAAAAGAGTAAATGAAAAAACAGTGAGAAAAAAATAAAAAAGCAAAGGAAAGAGAACCAGCAAAGCTGAAAGGAAAACAAAGCAAAGAAAGAAAACTAAAAAGCAGTGCAAAGGAATGCAAAGGTACTCGTGACATTGAGACAGAACTGCAACAGCGCCAAGCACAGAAGGAAAGCACAGGAACAGGCTTGAGTTAAACGAGTCAGAAAAGGAAAAAGGACTCAACAGAACATAAAGTAAATTTAAAAAACTAAAAAAAAAGATAAAACAAAAGCAAAGGGAAGAAGCGGGAACAAGCAGAGTAGAAAGTAAAGCAAAGCAAAGAAAGAAAACTAGAAAGCAATGCAAAGCAATGTGAAGCAGAGGTGAAAAGGAAGAACAAAAGAGCAAACCAAAGCAAAGCAAGGGAAAATAAACGAAGCCTCAATTTTGGCAGCTTGATCTTCCTGACGGTTGTTTTGTTGTCCTTCATTGGCCCGACTGCTGAGCACATGAGCATCGCCATGGCACACCTTTACACCTGTATTCTTTGTTTGGGCAGCAATGTCTTTCCACAGCTCAGCAACCCAAATAGATTTAGCCCTATTTGGGCCGCCAGTTGTTTTCTTCCCACTGCTGGAACCACCCCCATAAGGCGCTTGCCACCATCCATGAGTCGTGTAAAGATGGAGCACTGGCCACCTCTCCCGTTCAGCAGCATCTGAGGCCAGCTGAACAGCCTTTACCTCTGCACATTGCCTTGATTCTCCTTTTCCTTCAGCGGCCTCTGCAGCTCATCATGTGGGGCTCCACACAGCAGCTTTCTGTCTGCAACGCTTCCCCACAACAGGACACAATCCATCTGTGAACAGAGCACATTTCTTTACATCCCACATCGTAATCTCAATCTCCAATCCCAATCCCGTATCACTAATCCTATATCCCACATCCCAATCCCACATCTTAATCTCAACCCCGAGCCACATCCCAATCCCGATCCCATATCCCAGTCCCACCTCCCAATCCCACGTCCGTAACCCAGTGCCATTCTTAATCTCAATCCCAATCCCACATCCAAATCCCACATCAAGTGCTGCTTGCTCCTGCAGCTCGGAAAGCAAATGGGATCCTGGGCTCCATCAGAAGAGGGGTGGCCAGCAGGGACAGGGAGGTGATTGTCCCTCTCTACTCTGCACTTGCGAGGCCCCATCTGCAGTACTGTGTGCAGGCCTGAAGCCCCCAGGACAAGAAAGACACAGAGCTGTTGGAGAGGGTCCAGAG
This sequence comes from Phasianus colchicus, assembly GCF_987193195.1. NCBI lineage: Eukaryota > Metazoa > Chordata > Aves > Galliformes > Phasianidae > Phasianus > Phasianus colchicus. The sequence continues at coordinate 31,332 of NW_028325259.1, read as the reverse complement.
GAGAGCCACAAAGATGATCAGGGGGCTGCAAAGACAGGCTGAGGGAGCTGGGCTTGTTCAGCCTGGAGAAAAGAAGGCTGCAAGGTGAGCTCATTGCAGCCTTTCAGTACCTAAAGGGAGCCTACAAACAGGAGGAGTCCACTCTTTGAAAGGGGAGATAACAGCAGGACAAGGGGAAATGGTTTGAAGTTGAGGCAGGGAAGATTTAGGTTGGATGTCCGGGGGAAGTTCTTTCCTATGAGAGTAGTGAGGTGCTGGAACAGCTGCCCAGAGAGCTTGTGGATGCCCCGTGCATCCCTGGAGGTGCTCAAGGTTAGATTGGATGGGGCCCTGGGGTTTGACTCTGTGGGGGTGCCCCAACGCTGGGGTGTGACACCATTCGAGTGACAGAGAGGTGTCCCCAGCTTCATGGCGTGACACTGTAGGGGTGTCCTCAACTTCGGGGTGGGACACCATTGGGGTGACACAGGTTTGTTCGCAGCTTTCGGGTGTGCCACTGTGGGGATGACATAGGGCTGTCCCCAACTTCACGCTCTGGGAGTGTCCCCAAGTTTGGGGATGTGACACCACGATGCGGTGTCCTCACTTCCCCTGGGAAGTCCTCGAGCTGCTTCTGAATGCCTCCGAGGATGTCCTGGGCACACGTGGGACCCCCTGGACCCTACAGGGGTCCTTCTGGGACATCTCCAGACCCTTCTGGATGAACCCACGGACCCCATGGATCAACATGAGAACTCCCCAGACCCGCCAAATCCTCTCTGGGACATCCCCAGACCTTCTGGATGACTCCAGGATCACTCAGACCCTCATGAGGACTCTCTGGACCGTACCAGACTCAACTGGGACCATCTTCAGATCAGCCCAGGGACTTCTCAGTGCTCCTGGACACATAGTAGGAGCTCACAGATCCTTCCAGGGGCCCACGGGATCAACCTGGGGACTCCCTGGACACCCAAAACCCACCTGGGACATCTCCAGACTCTTCGGGTTGAGTCCTGAACCCCCTGGATGCACCCAAACCTCTCTAGGACTTCTCCTGCAGATCCTTCTGCATGATTCCAAGGGAGGATAAGGAGGGTTCAGCGGGGGGTGGGAGGGGGAGAAATGAGCTAGTGAGGCTGGGGATGGAGGGAGAGGTGGAAGAGGGAAACTGGAGAGTTGTGTGGAGCTTCTGTGGGGTGGAAAGGGAGTCTGGGGGAAGAGAGTGAGGGGAATGAAAAGAGGAGAACAAGGCTGACCACATGAGTGGAAAGGGGGTCTGGGGATGGAGGGAGGGGTGGGAGGGGAGAACTGGAGGTTGTGGGGGGGGCTTCTTTGGGACATGAAGGGGGTCCAGTTGGGGGAAATTGGGGGCCAACATAGGGGAAACGGACTCCAGAGGGCAGGGAGGAGGGCATGGGGGTACAGGGGACTGTAGGGGTCAGAAATGGGGTGAGGAGCGGGGGGAGTAAGGGAAGACAGGGGACCCTGCGGGGTAAATTGAGGGGACTAGGGGATGGTAGGAGACTCTATGGGAATTGGAGCAGGGGAACTTGAGGGGACAGGGAATTCTGGGGGTCAGATAGAACGGACGGGGGGCAGACAAATCTAGGGGAGAAAACGAGAAGACTCGTGGGGGGGTGAGATTGGGGACACAAGGGATTAGAGTGGGAGACAGATAGACACGGAACCCTGGGGGTCAGAATGGGGAACAGGGGCAGACAGAGACGGAGGAACTGAGGGGACGGGTGGAAGAGGACTCCAGCGATGAGAATGGGGGAAGTGGAGGTGGGGAACTGGGGGGGAAAGCATAAGCCCAGGGGTCAGACTGAGGGACTCGGGAGGTTGTGGGCGACCCGCGGCGGGGGTGGGGGGGGGGTGGGGGGAAGGCAGTGAAACACCGTGGGTGGGGGGGAAGGGCGGGAGGCACAGGGCACCTCCCGCCGCCGAGCAGAGGCCCTGAGCAGCAGAGGACCCACGCGGCCAAGACAGGACGGCCCCAGCCCCGGTGCCCCCGCCGCCCCCGAACACCCACTCGTAGAAGCTGAGGCGGAGGAGAGGCGGCGCTCGGAGTCCCGGGGCTGCGCCGCGGCGCTGGAGCAGCGCGGGGCCCCGCTCCGCTTCCGCGTGGCCGCGTCCTCGCGTCGCCGCGTGATGACGTCACTCCGCGGGGAGCGGGGACGGCGCGTCGCTCAAGCAACGGCCGCGCCGGGGCGCTGTCGCTATGGAGACGCCGCCGCGCATGCGCTGTCGCCGCGGGGACGGCTTCCCGCGCCGCAAGGAGGGGGGGCGCGCTGTCGCCGTGGCAGCGCGGCCTGCACGCACGGCCTGAAGCCCGAGTGGGGCTCGAGGGGCAGCGGGGGGCGAAGAAGGGTGGGGGGGGAACGGAGAGCCCTCAGGGATCTCCTGGGGAGGTGGGGGAGCGACTGGGGGAGGGCAGAGCTCCGGGGATGGCGGCTGTGAGTGGGGCTGTGGGGTGGGACATCCGCAGGGAGATGCAGCCAAACAGGGGGATGTGGGCAGAGCATGGAGGTGTGGGAAAAGGAAGACGGGCATCTGGACAACAGCGTGAGAGCCAGGCTGATAGGGAGGGAGGGGGGGAGGGAGGAATGGGAAGAAAGGGAGGGAGGGGGGGAGGGAGTAAGGGAGGGAGAGGGGGGAGGGAAATGGAAAAAGGGGGAAAAAAGGGAAGAAGGGAAAAAGAGGGGAGAAGGGAAAGGAAGGGAAGGGAAGGGAAGGGAATGTTGGTTCTGCATTTGATATTAAAAAGTAGCAATTGGTTTGAAGAAGTAGAACATAATGCATTTGTATTCTGTAACTTATCCTTGTTGATCTAAGAAGTAAAATACTGTATATGTTAGCGGCATGTTTTAGAAACATAATTACTGAATTACCTAACAAATTCTTCCTCACAAAACTGCAGTAGATTTTCAATGTTCTGAACAATGTGGGTGTGGAGAGCGTGATTGAGACCTGGCTGGCTGAGAAAGGCCACACAGACAGTATTCGGCTAATGAGAGGAGAGTCCTTGAGCAATGTAACAGGATGTAAACAAGGCTAACGAGGAGAGAGTCCTTGAGCAAACTAACAGGATGTGTAGGAAGGCAGGAGAATGTAGAAATAAGAAAGATGAATGGCATGGTCTAATCACAAAAAGTACAAAGAAGGGCTGGGGCAACAAGTAGCTGAAGAGCCTATCAGGAGCTCGGGCTTTGCAATGTGTATGAGCTTCATTAGCGCCAACATAAATGCACGCAACCTTCTGATTAAAGTTGAGACTTTCTGATCAATTCTGTGGTCGTGTGTTTGTCTCCCACCGAGCTCCGACAATGCTTGTGCATTGGGATGGCATGTAGCTCAGGTAGTACCCCTTCCTCCGGGGTGGACCAAGGATTCCCAAGGGATGCAATGTATGGTTGCCCTGTACCAGGAGAAAACAGCCTGGGAAAATGAAGCCTGAAAATCACTCTCCCTGTTGTTTCCCCGGATATCAGAGATAGATGACAAAATCCCTCCTGCATTCTCTATGGCCATACAGCTTGTCTCTCAAGGCAGGGTGTGAGGGCTATCAGGCCTATAGGGAATTTCTCACTGTGCAGTGGAACCTTGGATGTTACGAAGGATTTGGCGGGGAACTATTCAAGGCTGGGAATCCCCAGAGCGGATCTCTGGTGGCATTGCGGTGGGAAGATCTTACGGTCCACTCTCCCATCTCATTGGGGAGGTACCTGTGCACTTGTTCAACTGGCTATACCGTTCACTCTGGCATTTGAGAAGGATCTATCTCACATTCACAAAAGGAACAGAAGGAGCCTAGGGGCCCCATTTGATGATGATACAATATATAAAGACTCAATTGGGGTGCCCAGAGGTGTCCCTGATGAATTTAAGGCTAGAAATCAATTGCTGCAGGATTTGAATCTCTATTCTGGTGGGTGACAATTAACAAAAATGTAGATTGTATAAACTACATCTATTACAATCAGCAGAGATTTATAAACTATACAAAGGAGGCAATAAAGGGAATTGCAGAACAATTGGATGCTACAAGCAGGATGGCCTGGGAGAATAGGATCGCCCTAGACATGATATTAGCTGAAAAAGGGTGTGTGTGTGTGATGTTGGGCACCCAATGCTGTACCTTTATCGCAAATAACACAGCCCCAGCTATCACAATAACTAGAGCATTACGGGGGCTTACTACTCTTGCCAGTGAATTAGCAGAAAACTCAGGAATAGGTAATTCCCTCACTGGGTGTTTGGAGTCCTGGTTTGGCAAATGGAAAGGGATGATTGTGTCCTTATTTACTTCTTTGACTGTGGCAGCAGGAGTCCTGACGGCCGTCGGTTGCTGTATTATCCCCTGCGTGGGGGGATTGGTGCAGCGATTAACAGAAACTGCGCTGCCTAAGCAAACAGCAGTGGAACCACCACCGCACTCGGATAAAATGATGATATTAGACGAAATGGAGAATGAAGAAAATGAAGAAGTTTTTAGAATCGTACCTTTAAAAAAAGAAAAAAAGAAAAAAGAAAAAAAAAGGGAATTGCAGAAATCAACACTTTGAAAGAAAAAGAGGGGGGAATTGTGGAAATGGAATGTTGTTTCTGCATTTGACATTAATAAGAGCAGCTGGTTTGAAGAAGTAGAACATCATGCATTTGTATTCTGTAACTTATCCTTAGAAATAGTGATCTAAGAAGTAAAATACCGTATATGTTAGCGGTATGTTTTAAAACATTATTACTGAATTATGTGATTAATTCTTTCTTGCAAAACTGAATAGTTGTTAAATGGTCCAAACAATGCGAGTATAGCGTGTTAGGGATTAGAAAACATACTGTAGAGTTGTTCTGTTAGATAAGAAACTGCCAGCAAGAGAAAAACAGATGTAGCAAACATCAGAGAAGCCAGGGCCTCTACACAAGGCCGGACTGTCTCACTCCGTGAGGAGTTGGGACGTGACAGGCAGGCGCCAAGATAGCACAGAAACATAAGCTCTTAGTTGTTTAATTACCCCTAGCATTTGTGCCCTTTACACTGGTCACTGTTCTGGTCATCCCTCTGTCCTCGCACAGAGATAAGCTGGGAAGGAGGACAGAGGGGAGTGTCTTGGAGCCCGCCTGAGGCACCCTGAGGTTCCCACAGAGTGGGACAGCTCTGCTTCGTGCAAAGGCCCTGGCTCCTTGAAAGCGTGTTCAATGTGTTTCACTTCTGCTGGCCTAACGAACCACCTCACAGCGGGTTTCCCGGTTCAGAACACTACACCCACATCGCTTAGGACATCTAGAGCCTACCGCAGCTTTGTGAGAAAGGATTTCTCACGTTAACTCGGTAACTGCGTTTCTAAAACACGTTACTAATGTGCGCACGGAACTTCTACTTTTCACATCAGCTGTTTCTAAGGATGCGCCACAGCGCGCTTCTTCAGATCAACCGCCCTTTCCAATACCCGACGCAGAAACGACGCTTCCGCTCTCCGCGGCGCGTCGCTACGGGTGAGGAGAGCGGCTCGGTACGCCTCACCGCGCCGAGCTCCGTAAGACGCGCGAGGGCAGGCCGGCCGAGGACGGGACCGGCGGCGCGCGCAGCCCCTCGCGGCGCCCGGCAGCCCGCGCCGAGCGGCCCGACGTCCCGCGGCTCAAAGCGCCGCCGCGCGAAGCGCGAACCGGCCGCTCGGCGCCGCGCATGCGCCGCCCCGCGCTGTGACGTCGCGCGTCGCCGCGGTCGGCAGGGAGGGCGTTCCGCCGCGTGCGGCGGGGAGCTCCCTTAGCGGCGCGCGAGCGCCGGCCTTCCGCCGCTCCCTCTCGCTCGCTCCCTCTCCCGGCCATGGCACGGCGCACGAGGCCCGAGGTGGAGCGGTACGTCGCCTCCGTGCAGGCCGCCGCCTCCTCTCCCAGAGCGGTGAGTGCTGCGGCCCGGCCGGCGCCGCCGGCGGCGCTCCCTCGGCCTTCCCCGGGCCGCGGTGGGGGCCGCTCCCCGCCCGCCCCGTCCCTCCGCCCCTCCCGCGGGTGCCGGGCCCGAGGGCGGGCTCCTCCGGCGGGGAGTCGAAGCCGAGGGAGGCTGCCGGCGGGCGGGCGCGGAGTCGCCTCCTCGGAAACGCGGTTCGCCGCAGCTGCGCGCCTCGGAAAGCCGCTGAGCCCTCGGCGGCTTCGGAAGGAGCCCGGCGGCGGGGCGGAGTTCGGCTCCCTCCCGTTCCGTGGGCACGGTCCCCGGGCTTCCGGCCTTCCCTCTCTCGAGGAGCCGGAATAGGGAACGCGTGCCGTTCGGCTTTGGGCTCGTTTGGCCGCTGTGCGGCTGCTGTTGCCGTGGGTGCGACGGCGTTGTGAAACGCCGGCAGGAAGAGAGGGAGAGGCGGGGGGAAATAGCTCTGCTGCCTGCGTTGGTGGCTGGGCAGCCGGGTGATCCCCTGCTCTCTGGAACGACTGGCTGTGGAGCGCGGTCGGTGATGGAAGTAGCTGCTGGTCTTCCTGTTGCGTTGATTTTGGAGAGGAGGGTTGTGCGAGGCTGCCGGCGTTTCTTTTGAAGTTCCTTTCCAGCCCCGTTTACGAGGAGGCGGGGCAGGCGAGAGAGGAAGGTGACAGAAGCATGGACAGGAGGAGCTTGATTTGTGGCATTTGTTTTCTTCTGCAACGTAGATAGGTTGCAAGAGAAACAGCTTGTATGTAGCTGACCCCATTCTCCTCTCTTTAGTCGGAAGTGTGCTTGTGAAAAGTAACAAGTGTGAGGACTTGCTTTGCTACTAACCTCAGTTTCGCTTTGGTAGCCTTTGCCAGTTACTGGGAAGAAATGTTATTTTCTTACTCCTGTGTCTTTCAAAAACAAAGCCCAGACTACAAGGAGTGAACTGGAGCTGATAGCTGTGAAGACACCTTTGGAAGTATTATGCACCCCTGGAAAGAAGGGTCTCCCTACTCAATTACTTCAAAAGTACTGTATATTTAAAATGTACCTTTTGTTTTTTTTTCTTCAGAGATCGTTAAAAGGATTCTTTTTTGCTAAGCTGTACTTTGAGATAAAAGAATACGAACTTGCTAAGAGGTAATAAACGTTACGTATGTTGTTCTGTTCTTTAAAGTGTGATGGGAAAGCTAAATGAAGTAGAGTGGAGAAATGAAGACCGTTGTCATGCTGTTTTAAGGTAGCAGCAAATGGGAGAATGTGGTGCCATTTAAATCTTCCTAAAACAGCAACTTAAAGCATGGGTAGTTGCGTGGTGCTGTAAAAACCCATCCAGTAGAAATGTCTTGTATGCCATCGTGTTACGTCCTTCCTACAGTTTCTGTGAGCTACTGCTTTATTTAATGAAGGCCAGTGCTTGCAGGCAAATATGCAACATCTGTACGTGTAGCAATAATGTTGTGCCTTACTTGAAGATCTAGATCAAGCCCCTTGAACTAAATACAGCTAACTGTCCTGTGTGACAGATTAAAGTCCCACGTTAGCTGCAAGGTGTGGGGGGACTTGTAATACTGAGGAATACTGATCCTTCTGGTTTTTCTTTCTTTATTTACTCTGTAGATATACATCTATTTATCTCAGTGTCCGAGAGAGAGATCCCAAAGCTCACAGATCTACGAGGCTCAGGATAACACGGAAAAAGCTTTTGGGTGTTACAAGGTAAGCACCTCACTCACCTCCCTGATGTCCTGCTTTATTCCTTTGTAAATGGACTTGATCTTTGTGCTTCCTGCTCTGATAGTCTTCTTCCCGCTGCCCTTTGGACTAAGAATATGTGAGCCCTGTAGAATTCTGCAGTAGGGATTATGGTGACAGCAGTAATCCGGCTGCTACTGAAAGACTGGACTGAGAGTGTTTTTCAGTTGCATTGTTTGTTTTCTTGTTAGCGGTGGGCTTTTTGTTTGTTTGTTTCCTCAGAGGTAGAGGGAACGGGGCAAATACAGTTCCGATTAGGTAAGCATATAAATGTGAACTTCACAGTCTGTGTTTCATTATTCGGGCACCGGGGAGGGAGAGGATACACACAAAAGTCTTGTTGCCAGCACAGTGACTGAGTGCCATCAGTCTTTGTGACTTAATTCTGTTTTCCGGAAGCCTCCGTATTAGGTTAGGCTAGAGATACCCCTGGTCTGGCTGTCTGAGTAGAGCAGCAGCGGGTGGTAGAGGAGCTGGTTTTGACATTGTTTCTCTTACGGTGTTCTGAATTCCAGCAGTTGTCTGGGTGTTACAAACCAATGGTGGCCTTTCAAAAGGGAGGCTTTTCTTAAAGCAGTGAGAAAGTATTTATTGATAGTTCTAATTTGACTTGCTGGGTCTGTTTAATGGGGGACATGTTTGACATGTTTTCTTTCTTGTTCTACGTGGACTGCAAGATCAAGTTACTAGTAACCTTTTTTCTTATGTGTATGCATGGGGAAAACCAGCGTTCTGTGGAGCTGAATCCAATGCAGAAAGATCTTGTACTGAAGATTGCAGAGTTACTATGCAGTAACGACATCGCTGATGGAAGAGCAGAGTACTGGGTTGAGAAAGCTGCCAGGCTCTTCCCTGGGAATCCTGCTGCTTACAGATTGAAGGTAAATTCCAGCTTCTGATCTCTGTTCTGTGCCTAGAAGAAACTTCAGTTGCGTCAAGCGATGGGAAAACCATGGTAGTAATATTATCCAAGAGGTCAAGATTAGATAGGTTAAGTATTGTCTCTATTATATGACTACACTGCTTTCTAGTTTTTTTTAATTTGAGTTGAAAACTGTCAAGTGTAGGAGATGCTGTTATTCCCTAATACTGTGTAAATGCTTTCAGTCATACAATCTCACTTTTGTACAGGTGTTAGTTTTCTGGAGCACAACTGCAATGAAATTGAAGTCTTGAGAGGCTTGTGCTTTGGGATTTTTTGTGTGGTTATGTTATTTTATTTTATTTTTTTAGACAAGCTGTTCTGTATTGACGTGTGGCATCTTTGAACCAGATGGTTTGACAGTCTTAACTTAGCATCTAACTTAGCATCTACAAGATGCAAACTCTAAAGCTTTGGGTTTTGGTTTTGTTTTTTTTTTTTTCCCTCACTTCTAAAATGTTTGTCAAACTCTCTGTAGCACCTACCAGCTTTCCAGAGCAGTTTGAGTAATGTAGTCTGTAATGGCAATGAGAAAACAGTCAGGTAACGTAGTTGCTGAAGAGGCTCTCGTAGAGAATGAAATTTCAACGTGTTGCCTTCGTATGTGATAGGAGCAGTTACTGGAGCGTAAAGGCGAAGATGGCTGGAATCAGCTCTTTGATATGACTCAAACCGAGCTCTATGCGAGACCAGACGATCCCTACCTTAACATCAGACTGGTTGCTCTCTACCGTTCAAATAATAGATTAAGAGATGCTGTGCTTCATTGTCAGGAGGCGGAGAGGAAAATACCTGTAGACTCCAGCTTGGAGTGGTGTTTGTGCGTCGTAAAGACATTTGAGGTATTTAATCATGTTTTGATCCTGTCATAATCTCCCATGTCCTTGAAACCGGTGTTATTCTCTTAGTATCGTTACAATGGCAGCTAATTCTCAAGTGGCTTAACTCCTTTAAATGTAATGTCTGCGGAAACAATGATTTATTTAGGATTTTCTTAAGCCTTAAAGAGTTGTTTAGTTTCTAGCTGAGGTACTAAGTTAGATACAGCAGCTCCATCAGGGAGGGAATTGCTGAGGCAAATAGTTCCTGGAATTTTGCTGCTGAAGAATACGTTAACATCTCACCTGGGAAACTGGATTATGTAGCAAGATGTTCTGGAGAAACTCTTGCCTTCATAGAAGGATGGCGGTTCCTCATTCTGTGATGAACTTTATTCTTTAGGAATATCTTGAATCAGTACGAGACTTGAAGGCTGATTAAAAAAAAAAAAAAATTGGAGAGCTGTCAAGAAGGATCATCTGCTGGCCTATTCTAGCTTGGTTAAAATGACGCTTGCTTCTAGAGATGTTCGAGAAAGCAGAGGGGCCCTTGAAAGGTACTCTTTTAACTGTTTTGCTTATTTAAAAAAAGAAGAAAAAAAAAGGAAAAAATTGAATATTTTTCTGGGTCACCGAACTTCTAGCAGGCATCATTTTCAGTGAGTAGCTGTTTTATGGATGGAAGAGGAGTTCCTCTGTACTAACTGCAAAGAGCAAATGTTGCTAGGCTTGATCCGCAAGCTGTGTCTGAGCTAAAGGCCTCAGAGAAGACTCAGTGATAGGGGTCTAGTATAAATCCTGGGAGACCAGGACTTGGTTGAAAATGAATCTTTTCTATGTTCCAGTTTTGATCGTGTGCTTCACTCTGTGAAGCTGTGTGCGAATGGACCTGATGAGCTGTCTCGTACCTTCCTTGAAATGAAAGGACACTTCTACATGCACGCTGGCACTTTCCTGCTGAAAACGGCCCAGAACAACGAGGCACAATGGAGAGATGCATGTGAACTCGCAGCATTGTGTTGTCTGAAAAGTTTCCACGTAAGTCACTGTTCAGTTTGTGCCTGTAATTGTTGCAGTTCTTGGATGCTCTCACTGTACGCGCACTGAACGCCTGCATTCCAAAAACTAACTACTGTTTTTAAGGCTGTCTCCTGGCCAAATCTTACCCTTCCATACTTGTTTAAAAGATTTCAAGTACTGTGAAGAAAATCTCATCTGTTTCACTTGTCAGAAGTAAAATGACTCTTAAGGGCTAATGAGTGTGTTTCCTGTAGACTATTCCCTTCTCTGTAGTGCAGCTAAAATAACTAATATTAAGGTTAGTGGTATGGGGGGGAGGGGAATGACCTGAGTAGCTCTCACATACTAATTGTGTAAGCAGCAGAGCTTGATCAAGCTTAATTCTTTGCTTTATGGAATAAAATCAGCTTTCCCTTTTGCACAAGTGCTTGCGTTCAAAACATCGCTTTCTCTTGTGCGCTCTTACAGCTATTTGCAATTGTTCAGTTACTCACCTTGTGTCCTTTTCAGGAAAGAAACAAGCTTGTTTCCTAACTTTTAAGACTAAATGAGGGTGAGTTGTTTTTTGTTGAGAAGAAGCTGTAGCAATTCTTTTCTTTCTTTGCCAGATTCCTAAACCAAAGTCAAAACTAATAAGAGGAGATCGTGCTGGGCAAGATGCGCTGGAAATGTTGGCCTGTGACCGAAAAAGCCAGTCTGGTAATAAAAACTAAGAATTATAAATGTTCCGTAGTTCCATTTTATGAGCAGTTAATGTCAGAGCTAATGGCTTGTTAAAGAGCACACTTGGCGTCTTGGAACATGCTATCAAACGTTCTGTATTTTGGCTACGTATGAAATACAAAAGAGCGGTTTGATCCTGACACGTAATGGGCTTTTTCTTTTTATTTCCAGGACATTAAGATAGAATTTAACTTTCAGTGTCTCCTAGTCTGCTGGTTTCTGCCTACTAATATACTATTTGTAAGCATTGCTAGTCCCAAGTATAAAAGAAAATATTGCTCCTTTCCTGTCACTTTTGTTCCCTTCTTTGTTCCAACAGGTTTGGTTTGGTGCATTTTTTTAAAAATTTTTTTGGTGAAGCCGAGGTAGTTGTTTTCAGTCTTCACTATCCTGTGGGCTCTAGATGAAAACAAAGAAAACACCAGGCATCAGGCTGAATTGTTCCTGAATAGATGAGACTGACAGCTACTTATTTTGAAGACAATTGCAGTGTCATTATAATAAAAATACACAGTAATTCTGGAGAACTGGATTTGAAAATGCCTTGGGACTGCTGTCAGCCCATATGCTAAAAGGGTGACTTAATTATAGGGAGAGTGTAAGTTAGAAATTTGTATTTGTAAATTTGATTTGTAAATATCATAAGGGGAAATCTAGATTCCCAGCCTAAAGCAGCAGGAACAGCCCACTGCATCAAATATTGTAGTCCTTGTTTAAGTTGAGTGTTCTTATGTGACATTACGTTTTTCTAGGTCATATGTTGCTGAACTTAAGCCACGGCAAGGAAGACTTCTTGAAAGAGATTGTGGAAGCTTGCAAACAGAAGTGGTTTATTTACATTGTTTGAAAGCCTGTTTGGGAGTGGAGCTTCTAAAGAGAGGTCTTTTCTCAGCACAGATGATATGGGAGATGTCAGTCCCCAAGCACCAGAGCAGGGAGAACTGAGTAAATACAATATTGGTAAGAGATGCTACTTAAACTCAACGTAAGCATGACTCTGTATTAGAGGTTCTTCTACAAGTGCTTCATCTGCAACAAAAGACAAGTATCTGTAATAGCTGCTTGTGGTTGCCCTAATCAGAGGGTGCTTTGCAAGAAGTTTCACTTTCAGCTGTAGCTGAGGGGCAGTATCATCATGCCAGGTTCTGAAGAATTTCTCACATACTTCCTGCTTCCACACTGTTGTCTTCTGGTCTGCTCTGACTCATTTCCAATTGAAGCTGGAAAGTGCTTGTATGCTGGTGAGTGCTGATAGGAAGGCCCACATTATTTATGTGTAATCTATGAACACAGGTGACAGGCATAAAAATGAAATAATTCCAGGATGAATTGTGAACTAATGATATCTTCCCATTTTTTAGGCTTAACTTGATGATGAAGTCTGGCTTTGAATTTGAGTGTAACAGGAGTAGAATGATACCTTTCCTAACGAGGACGCTTCTTGCAACCCTTGTTTTTGCATAGGTGCTGTTTGGATGCACAGTGGTAGTCTCCAGCACCTTGCATGGCTTGGCTTGCAGTGGAATTCCATGTCAGTGTTATTCCCGCTGCGCAGATCATTACAACAACTCTTTCACTTGCCCCAAGAGACATCGAGACTGGAAACAGATGCTCCTGAGTCCATTTGCCTGTTGGACCTTGAAGTAAGCAAGCTTCCTAAGTTCTTAAATGCATTTAAATGCCTGTTTTTTGCTACCTAATACCTTCTGTTTGTTTATTTTCACCAAAACAGGTTTTTTTACTCGGGATGGTGTTCACTAGCAACTTAGAACTGCAAGAGAAGTTTAATACTCAGCGTGGCACACATCAACCTCTGTTCTTACCATTGCTGCTGTGCAAACAGTTCTGTACTGAGAAGCAAAGATCCTGGTGGGATGCTGTTTGTGCTCTTATGCAGAAAAAAACAAAGTAAGGCTTCTTCAGTTTGGAAATATTGGAACCAACCTTCTAGATGGCTTCTGAATTGATTCCCATAGGTTGCGTAAAACTAGTTCCTTTTGTTTGACGTCCTTTAAATGTTAAATGTTTTTTGCTGTAGGGGTGTGAGATGCTGAAGAACTTTATAAAAATGGGCTTTACATTTCTGACAGTGCATTTGTAAAGAAGAGCTAGCTTAGGACTGAAGCTGCTTGTTATGTTCATCAAACAAATGACGTGTGAACAGATGAAAAAGAGGGAATACTAATTGAGGAATATTTCTTTTGATATTCAGACCAGACTCGGCAACCAAACTGAAGCTTCTTGTACAGCACGGAGTAAGTACTGTGTGAGCCCTGGAGAAACACGGCCTTCAGCCTGCCTTAATTATACATTGGGCAAGAAGTCTGCAAAAAACAGTACGTTAAGATTATCTGTAAATAAGTATCATCTGTTTTTCTCTAATTTTGCAAACTTAATAGACTAAATAAAATCAGATGAGAATGTAGTATTGAGAACTGCTGCTACTAATTTTGATGGGATGTCATGCAAGGCAGTTGCTCTAGTCAAATACTCTTACCTCACTACTCTCAACTGCATCAGAGAAGAATAAGTATGAATAACACTCTATTTAAATATTCTGCGATAGTTTGAATTTCTCTTTCTTCAACAGGGCGTTAGCCTTAACTCCCACGACCAGAAAGAATATATTGGAAGAAGCGTCTACTACTGGAAGAAAATTTTGCTTAGCTTGAGAACTATCAAAAAGCACAGAAGTATTCCCGAACCTGCGTATCCTCTCTTCAGACATTTCCATAGTGTGGACACCCAGGTACTGATGGATTATTCAAAGATGAGAGTAAGAGGGGTTGTATGTCACAGGCTTACATATGAATTGTTAGCTGGTTGGTTTGTTTTTTGTTTCAGTTGGCTTTGTGTGTTGATGGGTTGTGGTTGGTTTTATTTTTTTTGTTTTTTTGTTTTTGTCATTGTACTGCTACTACTGAGATTTGGTAGTATCTTTCTGTTGAACTTCTGAGTTTTAAAACTCTGATTGGAAGATACTGAACTGCCTTAGTACCTCCTCCTATTTGATTACTGTATGGGAACTGCTGAGTCAAGGCCTGAACCTCTGATTAATCACCTGAGGTGAGCAATGAGTCAGCCCTGGGAGCACAGGTGAAAGCAATTCACCTGTGCTGCAGGAAGGGGTGGAGCCTGGCTCCACCTCTCCTAGACCCATTTAAGAGCTGACTACAAGTGGGGAAGGATCTCTCTCTCTCTCTCTTCAGAAGATCCACTCCACTGGAGTTTCCTGAGTGAGCCCACGATATGGGTCAGCAAGTGGAAGCTTTAACGGTAAACAACTTGAGTCACTATATTCGATGCAGAACAGTTGATCTTTTTGTTCTGGTAAGTACTTTGTGACCCAAGCATTGAACTTCACTTACCAGGCTACCTCTTAACTCAGTGAAGAGAACTGCTATAAACACCTGCTTAAACTGAGTTCAAGAGTAAAACTTTGTTGCCTACAAACTCTGATTTGGTACTCAGATATGGGAAGTAATCCTGAGGATTGTGCGTGCAGAAAGTTGTGCTTTCTTCAGCTTAGCTACTTTGTTCTGGGTTTATTTCTAGCTTCAGGGAACAGTCTCAGTTTCGTAAAGCATAGGAAGATCATAGATTATTGCAGCACTTAACTCATCTTTTTTTTGTGTGTGTCTCAGACCTTGAACATGCTTTAAAATAGCAGAGGAGCGTAGGGATCATTCCTTAGGTTTCCTCCAAATACCGATGTAATACGTTTACATGCTCTTAATTGAAACACTGTCTTTAATAGAATGAAATATGGGAAATGAAACGTAATAGTTCCAGTGTAAATGTATCATCTCACTGCTGGCCTGCTGGAAGCTATGAAACAGGTACAGTGTCAGATGGTTATCGGAGAGCACAAAATCTTCATGAAGCTCCTTTAAGGGGTAAGTTGATGCTGAATTTTTAATTGAACACTTAGCTAAACGGAGTAAGACTTCTTAAAATGTTTCTGCAGTGTTCTGAGATGAATGAGTAAAACTGGTCCCTTGGGAAAGTTCACTCAAGTCAGTAATCACAAAAACTGGATATAAACTCTTTTCTTGGTGTTCCTTTTCAGTTGCTACCTCTGGCCCATCTGTTCACTGTAGCCAGTCACCTGCTTGTAACTCACAGTCTCTTCAAAGAACTGCTGCAACCAGTGTAGCACCAACAAAGGTGAGGACATACGAATCTGCTCAAGCCATTTCTACTGATGTGTTGAAAACAACTGGTTTTGATTCTGTGTGTAGCAGGATATAACTGCGGTTCCCGAGAGAGCGTTTACTAAACTTGAGGTCTGCTGGAGACAGGCAGAAAGTTCCGTAATCAGCTAAGCTTTGGGATATTGGGTTTGGGAGAAACAGCCAGCAAAGCATGTTTTTAACCTGCTAACATATGTCCTCTGCTCGTTGTCTGCAATGTTCTTTTCCCCAAAATAGTATGGGGGCTTGATTTTTTTTTTTTTTTTTTCTTTTTAAATACTAAAGAAAAATGAGTCTATTCAGCTTACGCTTCTCCCCAGTCTGTGTTTTCAGATACCACTCAAGTTTTGAACGTATGATTTTAGTTTAAACTGATTAGAGTTGAAATGTAATTTTACGGTACGCCTTGCTATTAAGAGTGCGTGTTGCATGGGCTTTAGCACCCTAATCCCTTTTCCTCCTTTTCCACAAGGAAGTAACGGTGCTTTTTCTTTAGGCACCTGTCTGTGGCATGGATGGACTTGCACCTCAGCAGCGTAGATACACTCATCAACAAGCAATCCGCACGCCACCTCTGCGAAACACTTGCGCTGCTGTGTTTCCTCAAGACACGTATGGCGCACCTTTGCATTTTGATGCTCCATCTGCTGGAATCATTTTGCCTCGTGGTGGTGGTGATCGCTACAACTACAGCCTTCCACAGGCAAGCACAAATCCACCACTGCCTGAACCAGGCTATTTCACAAAACGTGTGGTTTTAAAACCTCTAGAATCCAGTGTTAGTGTCGCACAGGACAAATTGGGATCTGCCTTTGCTAAAAAGGAAGGCCAGTGGAACTGTGACATCTGTTTAGTAAGAAATGAACCCACTGCCCCAAAATGTGTTACTTGCCAGAATACAAGCAAAACTAATTCAGAAGTATCTCTACAAGAATTTTCCTTGAAACTTGAAGGGAAAACACCAGCATGTACCTCTCAGAATCTTGCAGATGGTGAAGCAAAGCCTGCAGAGGAAGGATGTAATTTTTCAATGTGGATGCCTCTCGGTGGATTTAAATTTGGTATACAGGAGTCCAGTAAAAATACCGCTAAGAAAGATGATCCATCCAAAGAGTGTACAACTGACTTGACAAACATGGATGAAAAAGACAAAAACGAACTGCCTTCAAGTAGTGGAGTTACACTCCAGTCTGAAGAAACAGCAGACAGGGACAAGAGTGAGCACACCCGTGAGAAAGGCACGTTGGTAACATCTCATGTTTCTCGTACGAATGCAGCCAAAGCATCTCCTTGTGGTAACAACGCTGTAGCTGTGCTGGAGGAAGCTACCAGGGTGAGAAGCGACCTCGGCCATGGTAGTGATGCTTCTGATGCCACCGTAGAAGCTTTAGAGGTATCAAGCACCGCTGAAACGCCAGCAAAAACGGAGGTTTCTGCTCCGAAGTTTGTATTTAGATCTGAATCTGTCAGGAGCGTTTTCAGTAACAAAGAGACATTCCCGTTTGGGAATACTTCAGCCCCCGGCTCCCTCTTTGGATTCAGCTTGAATCGTCCAAGAAAGAGCGATGAAGGAACTTCAGCATCTCGGAAAGCAGAGCAGGAAAAAGCGGGAGTAGCTGAACCACCCAAAAGCTGTAGTGCTGCTCAGAAACCTTGGGAGAGCGAGGCATCCCAGCCGGCTCCTTCGGCACAGGGTGGGCCCTCCAACTTCTCGTTTAAAATCCTGGAGAAAGGTGAGTGTTAATTGAACCAGTAATTTATTCAAGTGTGCAGCTCATTAGTCAGTCACTTGTTAATGCTGGTCATTGTGTATTACTTCTTCTGTCTTAATAGTATGTCATTTCTTTCAGTTCTAATGCACGTCTGTGAATCTTCAAATCCTAGACGTTCAACTTGAGTAAATATGAAGTTGTAGTTCTTTGCACGTAAGAACAGAAGCGTGCCTTATGCAGGACTCAGTGCAACTCTGTAGTGAGAAAGGGAGTTGCAGGTAGGATTTTGGAATCTGTCCGGGGCGTCAGAGTTGATCTTAGTGTTGCTTTTTTTTGTAGGGAAGGAGTTTGGTACTGCTAGAACCAGGAGATGCTAATATTGTTTAAACAACGAGGCGTTTAAAATGTCAGGGTGAAGTGCTGACAGTGCATTTTTTGTGTTAAGCTGGCAGTTATTGTGTTCAAGGCCTCGCTCTGACTGGTAACCTACGAGAACAGCAGTTGTGCTTAAGCTTCAACTCAAATTATCCCTTCAACTAGGAGGCATCCTTCTTGTCTGCTTCCATTCCTTTCCAGTAACTTCACATCTGTCGCTTGAGCCTTTGTTTGTCGTGGTTTTTCTTCTTGTACTTCCCAGAAGTGTTGTGAAATAAGCTCTATTCAGTCTCTGGTTAATACCATCTGGAGTTCCAAATGCTCAAAGTTCATCGGTAGCACACGCTGCTGCTGACTGCTTTCTGTTTCTTACTTTCTTTTTCAGTCCTTGGTTTTGCTTTTCCTCTGTAGATGATACCCATATGGCTCTTCTCTGTAGCTGTATTTTGTTTGGCGTATGGCCATCAATAATTCTTGTAACAATATGAAAATGCTGACCTGTTCTTGGTCTGAGACTTGAATTTCAAAAGGAAAGTGTATAGTGCTACTAGAACCAACAGACAACATTTACAATATGTTTACAATATTTAAATTGAGAAAAACTGTCATCTTCCATTTGGCCAGTCACTCTTTCTGAGGCTGTGAGTGTCTGTGTACTAACAAAAGGTGGCACGTATTGAGCTTCCAGAAATATAAGTAAATGTCAAAGGAAGCTAGTTTTTGTAGTGGCAGTTGCAAGATTGAAGTCTTCATTATTGCATGGAGGTTCTTTGATAGCAGCAGAAAACCCAAGTGTGATGGATTTACAGTTCCTTGGTTATCCTGAATGAGTGTCTTTTTACATAATGATGTTATTTCAAAAGCTCTACATTTAAGATGTTCTGAATATCGTTAGGTTACTTTATAACGTATGTGCCAAAAATGATCACAGTATTTAGCTGTCTTATCAGCTGTTTTCCACTAACTTTTGTGCTTTGCAGCAGGCCCCCTAGTCAAACGTGAATGTGTTACTGCTTGGGAAACTAAATCTTCTGAGCAGAAGGCTAACGGAGAAACTCCACAGGTCCCTTCTACGTCTGTCTGTGGCTTTAGTAGCAGTGCGGAGGATGCCAGTCCAGAAGGCTCTCAGAAAGAAGTAAAAACTCAAAGAAAAAGTACGAGTCAAGTCTTTACGAAAGTTTAGGCAATAAATTTGCAGTATTATCCTTAGACTATTTTCACTTAGTGAGAAATAAAGCGTCCGGCAGATTAGAAACTACTTGGCTTGTTTGACTGTGTCTCAAGTCTGTTCTGGCACTGGAACTATGGTACTACTAAGAACTTAAGTTTCTCCGGGAGAGAAAGGAAACAGCTTTGCCTCCTAAAGTAGAAACAGCTTTGGCTAGTAGAATTCCTCCTAGCAGGTATGTAAGAGTTAAGTGATTTCAGAGCAGTTTCCAAGGGAAATGGTGCTTGTTTTGGAATCGTACTGCTTCAAAGGTACTTCAGTCTCTTGTTGAGTCAAAGCTGTGTGTGTTTTAAGAGTGATGAAGAATGTCTGAAACCTTCCAACAACAATTCTTGTTTGTTTTTTTGTTTTTCCCCAGTTGTTCACTTCCCTTAATCCCTGTTAGTTAGCTGTTCTGAAACATTAGTAGCACTATAGGAAAGTTGGAGACTGAGAACTTACTATCATGTTTTTACTGTACTGCTGTTGTAAATAAATGAAGAAATTTATCAATTTCTGGAAGGGAGGGAGGGGAGAGGGGAAATGTGGCTTTTTTGGAGGGAGTCATTATTCTTAGTGTCCAGACTTAATGTAGTTTGAAGTTTGTATCTTAGGCTCTTACGGCTTATTTGCTTACTGTTTTATTAATCGTACTGACTCAGTCTCTACAAGTAAGGAAGAATTACATACTCCATCAACCAGTGAAGCAACAGCAACAGTATTTGTGCAGTCAGCTGCCAGCAGCGGAGAAGCAGAATCCACAGAAACTGCTCGCGTGTCAGAGAGTTTACCAGGAGGTGGTGATACAGCTTTTTAGGAAGTAGAACAACTTGCTTGAAGAAGCCTGATGTAGCTTTGTAAGGCTTAACTCAGTTGTTCATGTCTGGATTTCGTGTTTAACCTTAGTATGCCTAATAAGAGGAGAAGCTTGCAATGACTGTAGTCTTCTAGTTTGGCTTCCTGTAAAGAATAGAACTTAATTGCAGGTTAGTATAATGACTAAGCAAGACTGATGGAGCACAAAAAAACAGTATGTAGTGTCCTTTAATTGGAACAGTTAATCTGATGAAGTCTGCAAAATGTTGTCTTCCTCTTTCTGCAATATCTTGTCTGCCTTTCCTCATCCGTTAATCATATTACGACGTCTGTTGTTTTCTTTCTTGCCTTGCCTGCTCTCTTTCTCCTTCAGAAATGCTTGTCTGTCACATGTTTCTCCAGTTCTTTCAAGCTTTTCTTTAACTGTGGAAGATGTGTTAATTGAAGGATGTTAAAAGGCAGTAATGTGCACATATAAAGTGAGGAGGATACGCAGCTGTGAGGCCTCCATTTATTATTTTCAGTTGATTCTTATTCTGATCAAATGCCAGTATTAAGTTACTTAGCAGCCTTCATAAGGGGAACACCTGGAATGCTAACAGTGCTGGGTTATCACTCAGCACATCATTCAGCAGACCTGAAATTTCACTGGGAAATATGCCGGCACACTTGATAGCTTAAAAATGAATTTCAAAGGCTGAAATCTGTTGGGCTCTCTCCTTTTGAGAAGGCAGGGCTGTTTGGTCACTTCAGTGCATGATGAGTATAGAGCTGTGGGTACAAAGCCACTGAAGAAAGGAAAACATCGAATAATTTTGGATTATGATGTCAGAATTGTAACAGTGTTGTTGGTGACAACAACTTCTGGGGAAATCACGCGTTACTGTGCTGTGTTTTAGGTGGAGGTAGTCTGGAGAAGAAGATGAAGGAATTCCCTTCAAAGAGAGGGCGAAATTTTACAGTTGGGCCAGAGATGCTGCTCAGTGGAAGGAACGCGGTGTTGGAGAGCTCAGGGTCCTCTTCCATACACAGAAGAAGTGTTACAGGATCCTTATGAGAAGGGACCAAGTTCTTGAGGTGTGTGCAAAGCATGTCATCGCTAAAGAAATGAACTTAGTGCCCTCTGAAACATCAAACAGTGTTTTAATTTGGACAGCTACAGGTGATGCTGGTTAGTCGGTTGAGTGGTTTTTACAGTTCTTTTCAGTATCTTCTGTAGTTTGTTTGGCTTTGTTTTACCCTGGAGATTATACAGAACAAAAGCTGCTGATCTCTGGCTGCAGTGACTAGAGCTAAGGAAATCTCGGATTTGTTTTCAGATGGTGAAGTGAAAGTAGAGCAATTTGGGGTCAGAGCTAAAGTTCAAGAACTGGCCAATTCTTTTGAGAGGAGATTTGAAGAATGCCAGCAAAGCTTGTCAGAGCTGCAGAAGGGCCACCTCTCTCTGGCAGCGGAGCTGTCAAAGGACACCAACCCTGTTGTTGTGTGTTTTGTTTCTGCCAGTGACGAACCTGTAGGACACACAACCACGGAGCTGCTTTCAAATATTGTCCCTCGAACAGCTGAAAATTTCAGGGCCCTGTGCACAGGGGAGAAAGGCTTGTGGGTTCAAGAATACCACATTTCACAGAATAGTTAGTGACTTCGATGTCAGGTAAGCTTAATGTGAAGGCTTTTCATTGAGAGAAAAAACCCTTCTGGGCTGCAGCACTCCATGAATCCTGCCTGAAAGTGGGCTTTTCCAGTTCTTGAATGTGGTGAGAGTAGCCGAAATCAGCAGGGCTGCAGTCAGCAGCGATGCCTCAAGCTTTCCCGACACTTCTAGAGACCATCGCATTTTATTCTTGGAAAGCTATGACTTCAGGGGAATGCCACAGACTTGCATGTTAGACTTCGTTTTCTTCATACCTGTTATCTGCCTGATCGCTTCTCTTTGGCAGCTGTTTGATCTGTAGGCTCTTCAGAGCCGGGTGTCAGCCTTTGGCAGCAGCAGGAGGCGGAGCTCCCGACGTATTGCAGGCAGCGTTTGCGCTGCTCAGGGCCTTGGCTGCAGCGTGCGTGCAGAGAACAGCGTGAGTGTTTGGCATGGCTGTGCAGCAGAGAATATGAAATGGTAGTTTTCTCACTTCCTCAGTGCCTCCCAGCACAGGACTCTGTGGTAGATCAGAAATTGGTGTGCGTGTTGGATTTGCTGTTTAGCAAGTGCATTCTCCTGCTGTATCTCTGTGTGTCTTTGTATTCTACTGTACTTTGACTGCAGGAGTTTTCTCGCAGGAGGGTCAGGGCCATCCAAACTCAGTTCTGTTGTGCTTTGAGTATGGAGCTCTTTCAAGCCTTGATTCTAGGCCTAGTGGAGTAGAAGCCAACACTGTGTGAATAACAGTTGAAAAGTGTCCTTTTCTAGAAGAGGAGCAAGGCAAAAATGGTGATGTAATTCTAGCGATTCAGTTGCAGGCTTCTTTTAACTTTGTGTAGCATGGCATTTTACATCCTGTTACTGTGTTTCCTACAGGTGAGTTCGTTATTGGTTGCGTTACTAAAGCTGTGAACAACCACTGGAAGTGCTTCTGCTGTGATATCTGCCAACAAGTATTGGCAGGAGTTGGATTCGTCAAGAATGACGGCAGGTGGGTCTTCACCCTTCCTTCTATCACTGGTAATGATGAAAATGGAATGACAGTTGGGAGGGATGGTTATGGTTCCTAAGGCTTTCCTGCTGAGATGGAGTAACCAAAGTGTCTTTTATGAGAAAAAGGTCTAAGAATGCATCACAAAACTGAGAGTGGATATCTTAAAATGTGTGCATAAAATATTAACTACTTGTCTACTTCGACACCGGATTTCCTGTCAAGTGTGTGTTGTACCTGGTGATGTTTCAGGATGAGTAGGATACACTGTGGTAGACACTTAAAAACAAATCAGATGCAGAAGTTTTGTCATTTTTAAATAGGTTTTTATTTTCCCAACATGGGTTCCCCAATTTGAGTCCAGTTTATCACCTTTTTCACTAATAAATGCGCTCATTTCAGTGGGATCCTTCACGGTTTGTTTTTTTTTTTTAAGTAAACTGTGTAGCCATTGATTTCATGCTTTTAATGCAATACACGTGGTTATGTAGAGAGTTAGGGCCCGTTTTGCCATCCAGCTTCCAATCTAAATTTCTGAAGAGGCTGAGGGTAAACATGGGAGTGGGGCGGGATGAAAGTCTGCAATTTGCAGCACAGGGTGGTACCATAGGAAATAGGAAATCTGAGTGCAAACTTGCTTATAGCAGCAAAATGATTGACATTATTTTTCTAATACAAAGGGCAGAAAATTGGTTGTCTTCAGCTGCTTCAGTCATTATCTTGCCTATGTTCTTTGCTTTTAGTTGAGTTGCACAAAGTGTGTTTTTCTTTTCAGATTTCCTTCATCTCGTTTCATCAGCTTCTGCAGCTGCAGAATACATAGCTGCATGTTTTTACATCCCCCAGTGATGCATGGATGAGGGGGCATTGTAGGATATAACACACGTCACTAGTTGTTTGCTTTTTAGTACAAAGGAAGCTATCATTTCATTATCATGGCAGAGGCTGATTTGAAGAACAACCGGTAGTGTTGTGTCAGCGGTATTGTCAGCTTATATTTTTCTTTCTCTGATGTTTGATATCACGGGGAAAATGCAGAGGAGTGCATTTTTCTTTCCTTCAATTACATTTAAGTAAATCTAAAAGAAACCTGTGCTAAGAGAGCCAGAATGTAAGCCAGGCATGACTACAGCTTTCTAACCTGTTTGAGACAAGCTCCGTAGCTATTTTCATAGAGATTTGATGCATCCTACTTAGCAGGCTTTTCTCAGAATCAATCAAGCTTGTTTAAAAAAATAATCATATTGAACTGTCGTATTTGATGCTGCTAAAGACATTATTATAGTATAAATCCTGTTACTGAAACAAGTGCTAAAAATTAAATGATCTCTACGGAAGCTCTGAAGTTGAAATTGTTCTATTCATGCTCTC
The DNA here is from genome assembly GCF_987193195.1 of Phasianus colchicus. Classification (NCBI taxonomy): domain Eukaryota; kingdom Metazoa; phylum Chordata; class Aves; order Galliformes; family Phasianidae; genus Phasianus; species Phasianus colchicus. Next base: position 7,912 of record NW_028325259.1, on the reverse strand, counting down.
AATTAATGAATTTTTGAACAGGAAGGAATTCACTGCTGATGCTCACGAACCGAAAGGAGAATAATTACATGGTTTACCTGCCGTGACAAAATGGGCGTCCCCATCTGTGGAGCACACAGAAGACCAGTTGAAGGACGTGTGGTGAATGCTATGGGCAAACAGTGGCACGTGGAGGTAAGCATCAGCTGACACGTTGTCTTTCACAAGTGTAAAGGTTAACGTACTTACCTGGAATATCGCTGATCAGCTTCCATGAAAGGGTTAGAAAAGTGTGCAGCAGTGATCAGCAAATGCATCTCCTAATCCCATTTTCAACCTTGATGTGCCTGATCTTCCACTGAGAAAAGACCTCTGCCTGCGGAGCTAAAATCAGGAGATGTCCCAGGAAGCATTGCGAGGTCCTTGCAGAAGAAAATGTCACCAAGTGAGAAGCAGGATATATGGAAAGGCAGTAAAGTTCTGTGACAAACGTAGTGCTAGTGGGCATTATAATGTTTCTATGGCTTCCAGTTACTTGCCACGTAAGTATCTCTAAAGCAGTTTAGGTGACAGTTCATATTTCAAGTCTCTGTACAAGATTTACTTCTTTATCTTCCATTTAAGTTATAAAGATAAGCAGTCTAGTCCTTTTGTTGTGAAAATATCCTGTAGCATGTACTTTCTTCACAAGATGCAGTGGTGCTGAAAATGTAGTCTTTGTCATTAATAACGTATCAGAATCACTTCAGTGCATTTTTTTTGTAACTTTTGGGTTGAAATGTTAAAGACAGTAAAAGGAATGTTATTTTAGTGATCTAAAAGTACAAAACAATAGTTGTAATTCTTATTTTCAGGATAGCTGGGCTAATCAGAATCTAGTTGCTCTTCAAGCTTAGTGTTGCTTATGTTGAGCTGTTTCAAGCTTTTACAGATGTTTAAATGAGAGCAGCTAATGACACCCAGTTTTCCCCAAGAACATAAAGACGACTTGCCACTCAGGAGTAGTGGTTTAACACAAAGCTTTTGAATGGCGTGGTCTTCCTTACAGCTGCAGTTCTAAGATGACTGTGTGTTAAGATAAGCTGCATCAAGCAGCTCTTTCATCCGGTTGCTGAAGACTAACAAAGACTAAATTTGTCAGAGGACAGCACCTAGCATTTAAAGAAGAGGTATATGTAGTTGTACCGTTTCCCTCCAGACTCCCTTGACTGTGCAGTCCAGCACCATAATGGATAGACCTTTATTCTTTGGAAGCCAGGTGCAAGGTGTTGTGTACACATCTCTGCTTGGATAAATAAAGGAGGATTACATTTGGGAGTTCTGCAAATTTGCAGGTGGATCCTAAATTTGTCAGCGATGAAGGGCAGGTGATTGAAGTATGCTGGCATCCCTGCAGACAATAAATGCCATGACATGATTAGCAACAGTATTGCAGTCAGGATAGAGCAAGAACATACACCAGGGAAGAGTTGTGTGTTGAGTGGATGTACAGATGTTCAGCTGGATGTTTACTAAAAATGCATATGTGACTCTTCATTGCTGGATTTCCAATGCTCAGATGTTCAGGATTAGGGAAGCAGCAAAACAAAGCCATATTTGTAGAGGGTGGAGCAGATGTAGAGAAATATTTTCATTTTTAATATCATGAAGCCATTTGTAATTAGATGACACAAGATTCAATTGGAAACCCAAATCAGACTTGCCATCCTTCTCCTTTTATTTCATTTTAAATAAAACAGGAAAGCTATTGAGATACATTTGAGAAATTACCGTCAATAAAATCATTGCTTGAAAACTTTGTTGTTTCTACTTCCTCTTCAGCTGTTTTGTTTCCACTGCAGTCGTGATTGAAGGAGATGGTAAGCAGTTCTCTAGCTGTTTTCTTAGCTTAGTTACGTTTTGATGAAAGTTCTTTCTAAAAGTGGAAGGAAGGTCCTTTGTTGAATCCCTCACTGCTCCCATTAGACCGCAAAGAGGTCTCTCTATCAGACATCAGGATAGGTGTGATTAGTCAGAGGCCAAATGGGCAGAAGACCTTACAGCAGCTGTTTTGTGATGATGGAAGATGAAACAGGAGCTAAAGAGAAACCTTTTAGTAATAACCAAAGGCCAGAGATGCTGGGAGATGCAGAGGAGGCTTCCTGCCCCACCGGCTTTAAAAAGGGACACATACCGCTGTGAGGGTGACCACATAGGCATCTCCCCAAATGAACTTAGGGATCCATGACCCAGATTTGTAAAATATTTAGATACTGAACAATTTAGGTGGGCTTTGTGAGGGATTACTTTTTATTAAGTGCCTAGCTTCTATTGTTTCAGTTTGGTACCTGGAGATATTCACCTATCTGTCACAGGCACCTGTCTTTTGAAAACAGAGGCTGATGATAATTGCACAAAACCAGGAAGGGATTGTACCTGGAAAGATCTGTCCTGCAAAGGCATAAGTGCAAGTGTCTTAATTTTGAGGAGGAGAGATTGTTTGGTGGGCTTTTGGGACTGTCATCAATGATGAAATGCCCTAAGGCAAATCATTTCACGTGCGTCATGCCACGTTATTTTGTCCCTAGCTCTACAGCTCCCTCACCTAACACTGTAATACACGTCTTAGCCTCACCTAGGCCAAATCCATTCTCAAAGCGGGAGGAAGCCTCTGGTATACAAAAGGAGCCATAAAGTAGCTCATAGTCATGTGGGTCATGTAGTCATATAGGGTGAGACCTACGTTCCAGAAATGCGCTTTCCCCACACTTGGGGACTGGGCTGGACCTCGGCGGCTGCATTTCCCTCGTCCCCCACCAGGGGGCGCTGCTCCCCATCCAGCTCAGCACGCACCCTGCGCTCACTTCCAGGGGGCGTTCTCGGCAGCGTGCGCCCTTTGCACCGGGCAGCCCGGGCTGCGCTTTACTGACGTGCTGCTCGGCCGCGTTCACAACGTGTGCTCCAGTCAGCCCGCAGGCTGTCGGCTTTTCAGCGTCTATTACACAGCCCAGTGCCGGAGCTGGTGTGCGCTAAAGGCACCTGCAGCTGCCGGGACAGCCTGAAGAAAAGCCTCGGGAGGGGTTTGCACGACCCCAGGTGAGCCGTCAGCCCGGCGCTAAGCGCACAGAAGGGAACGCTGGAAGGGCCGCTAGAGGCAGATGTTGCCTGCTGGGTCCCCGAAGGGAAACTGCGGGCTGCCGGGGAGAGAGAGGGGAGTGGAAATTCCCCCGCTGGAGGCTTCCCATTCAGACACTCCAAAGGAGGAGTTGAAAGCTGCCATCAATCCATGCGTGCAGAGCTGTGGAGCGGGATCATCTCGTGTCTGCCGTGGCCCAGAGGGAGAAACGCACTCCCGGCTGGGCTGTGTTACAGAGAGCCAACCGGGCAGCAGAGCACGCTGAGCTCCTCTGCTCACTTCCTCACTGTCCCAGCTCCAACCCCTTCCTGTGCCTCTCGGAGCCCAAGCCGGGCTGCAACACGCCTGGCAACCGCTGCTCCCCTCGTTGCAGCCCGTCTGGCCCAGCAAACCTGCCGTGCTGGGCAGGAGCTGGGGCCGGGACCGGGCTCCCGCCTGGGCTACAGCAGCGCCGGTTCCGCCCCGCCCGGTGCCGCTCCCCGCTGCCCTCCCGCCGCTGCTGGCAGGGGGCAGGAAGCGTGCGCTCCTCTGCACGAGGCACGAAGGGCTCCTACCTTGGGTGCGGAGCAGGCTGCTCCCACCTCCGGTGCAGGCAACCGGGCTCCTGGGAGTCGCTCCTGGGAGAGCAGGGGATGCCGAGTGCCCGCAGCCCGGAGCTGGCCGCAGGACGGCCTTGCTGCACCTCCTGCCGCCGCGGTGCTGCCCGGATGGCTTCCAGCCAGGCTCTGGCCGCTTCGGCACAGCCTCAGGTGCCGGGCAGCAATTCCCACAGCGAGCACGCCCCGAGCCGGCTGCCAGGCCTTGGCAGTTTCACAGCTCGTTCTCGTGGCACATCTGCACCCGTGGGAGAGAGGGGAGGATGGGGGCTGTGTTTTGTCACGCTAATGAAGCGTCGCTCTCTGCTCCGTCCCTTTGCTTCCTTTGCTGGGGCCATTCGCACATCCTTGCGGTCGCACATCCCCACGTTGCTGTCCTGGCGCTCCTTTAACTCCTCTCACCCGTGAGCAGGTCCCAGAAGAGGCAATCTCCCGCTGCCCTGCTCTCGAGGGCAGCATCTCCCTGCAGCTGGCTCACTTCCTCACTGAGCGCTGCCCATGGCACTCATGGCACGTTTCTCCTCACTGAGCGAGTGACTTCTATTGCTAACAACTTCCTATCCTGCTTTCTCAATTCGGTCTTCTCTGCAAGGCATGAGCATGGTTAAGCTCTCTGTGTACGAGGGCCAGCTCTGCTGTTCACTTATGTAGATCTGACTTTAAGGTCACCCAGGAGGAACCGCCCTCGGGGTAACCGGGGGTTTGTGTCTGGAGAAGACTGCTTCCTTTTCTATTGCATTTTCTGTGGGGCAAAAGTGGCTCCAAGTTTCACTTGGCAATGTTTAAACTCTACGCATCTTTCTGCAGGGGATGTTCCTCTGAACTTTGCCGTGATCACAGCCGCATCTCTTTCCTTTGTGCTGGTAACCCAGCTGCACACATGAGCAAAATTATTTCCTCTGCTCACATCAAAATTTTCTAGGAAGCAATGGTTTTGTAACAAAAGGGCCAGTATCCCTATGGCAGAGGAGGTCAACACATCCTCTTCTGACTCTGCTCTTGAGAAGAAAAAAAAAAAAAGAAAAAGAAAAAGAAAAAGAAAACAAACAAGGAAGCTAACAAAGAAGCCCACCCTAGTCTAGTCTGGGACATGGTTCACCAGATTCTTCCAAGTGTTCTCACTTCTGTCTCACTCAAGGCTAAACAGAACTTCCATATGTGTGGAAGAACACAGATCATGGCCTGAACAGGACGACTTGTGGAAAATCAAACTCCATAACCACAAAGTGGTTATAAAGCAGGTATATTTTGAGTTACAGCACTGCACACACACGCTGGGTACTGAGGGAGTAGCCTCTCCTAACATGCACACCGTAAAAGGACAGTTTAAGGATATTTATGGAGACAAGTTACACATATGCAAGAATAGGAGAGGATATTACGATTGATTCTAAGAAAGGAGGTGTAGATTATTCTGATATTACCCTTAGTATAGGAGGAGATATTCACTGGTTCCAAGAAGTTATAATATTCTCCACCCCAACTGCTGAGTTACTGTGGCTTGCAGCTCTTATTCCTTGCTGTAGTGGCACAGCAAGGAACCAGTAAGTGAGCACGAGTGCCTGGAGCGGTGCGAGAGATGCGTTCCTCGGCTCACCTCCCCCTTCTCCAGGCTGCTGCTAGGAAGGGTGAGTCAACCCCCCTCTGACGTCCCCCCCGAAGCGTCTGCGTCACTTTTTCTGCTCTACACCTCCTTACCTAGTACATAATTCCGAAACAATTCTAAAGAAATAGTCCCACATCAATTCCCCCCTTTTCTACAATCTAGCAATTGTCACGTCGCTAGATGACACCATTCTCACCTCAGGATTTATGAAGAACGCCCCGCTTTCCATCTTTTAGTGTATCTTATGCTGTTTCCATTAAACATACTCAAGAAACAATGTAACAACACATACGAATATTCCAAGAAAGAGTAAGACTACACAAGCCTTGAAGAGTTGCTTTAGCCAGGCAAAGCCCGGTAACCAACTGGTTAATCTGCTCCACAGTTCTGTAAATCCAAATGAGGTGTTATCCAAAATAACTTGGTGGATCACCTGAATTTATTCCCATAGTTTAGTGTGCACATCTGTTTCTTTTCTTTGAGTTTCGTCAGTTTTGATTGATTATAGCATACACCCCTCCTTCTTTGGCCGTCAGGAGATCAAGAGCCATTCCTTTCTGCAATACTACTTGACTAAGAGAGGATACCTCTGTCTGCAGTCCAAGAATAGCATCCATAGTTGAGTTCTTGATTTCCCTAATGTAGCTGCTATACTGATAATTGCCTTTTCTGATTCACTTACTCCTAGTCTAGGAATAAACCATCCAATAAAACTACGGAACCCAGAGGGCCTGTCTATATGGGGGTTATTACCTGCTTCACCCTTTTCCAAGAGGTTCTCAGTATCCCTGGAGGAGGCGCTGTTCCATTGAAGCACTAAGTATCCTCCTCATAATGTCCTTTCTAGTTCTCAGGAAGGGTCTCACATTGAGGCCTGTCTATAGTTGTATACTGAATTTAGGTCCTTTTTCCTATTGTCGTGATTTTATTTGCACACCTAGGCCTACTTCCTGCTCCACCCATAGTGTCCAATTGGTGGAGGGAATCCCACACTGAGGGATTTCCATTCCTCCATCTCTTGGTAAGGCTGTACATATCCAACAATCAGTGAGCTTTAGGCTAACCGCTAGTGATATTTGAATAGGTGATTTCACGCCAGGCTAAAGCAAGTGCAATCTATAAACACATTCTAAACTTATTGTCTCTTAATCCTTAGCTCCAATGGTCCAGTCTTCTTAATATTCCACTGGGGTTGAGATGTCTTCTTAACTCACGTGTAGCTCCACAAGCTTGCTCTTTCACCTTGATCGCTGTATATGATATGATATGATGATATGATATGATATGATATGATATGATATGATATGATATGATATGATGATATGATATGATATGATATGATATGATATGATATGATATGATATGATATGTTCTGGAACCCCAGATCTTGGAATTATCTCTTGTAACAGTACTTTAGTTACTCCCTGCACCCTGTTGGTCCTGCAAGGGAAAAGCCTCTGGCCAACCTGAAGAGGTGTCTGTTAATACCAGCATATACCTATACCCCCCTTTTCTTGGGAGTTCAGGGAAATCAATTCACCATTGTTGCCCAGGATAAATTCCCTTCCCTGTTTGTCCCAGGGCACCCTGGGGCCTGTTCTAGGATTACTCTGTAAACAGATCTCACATTGCTGTGTTACCTGCTTAGTGGTGGTGTATAAATTCCAAGCCACAACCCGTTGGCTCAAGTATTTATACAGGGTCTCGGTTCCCCAGTGAGTTTTCCTGTGCTCAGCCATGATTATGGCCCATAATAGGGAGGTGGGAACTATTATCTTGTTTTGAAGCCTGCACCTCTGTGTCCTCTGTTTCTGAATGCTCTCCAAGCCCCCTCAATTAGTTTATCCAGGTCCTGTATTTTGCTTCCTTTACTCTGTGTATCGCTGGGAGAAAAGACATTCTTGCGCTGATTAGCAAAAGACCTTGGGAGATGTAAACAAGTTCAGCAGAATGAAGGGAGAAAGCCGAAAGATTGTAACTATCTGTGCCAGACCGAGCCTCTCGACGTGATCACGAGGCGTCCAGGAGTGAGCAGATGCTATCAAGGTCAAGCTGACCAGTGGCAAACCTGAGGTGGCTGACAGAGGTGAGTGGCCTGTGTGCCACAGGATGGCACAAGAGGGACGAGCCCAGCTCTAGTGCCACCTCCTTCAGGGCAGGATGGAAGATCCAGCACTGCCGCATGCAGCAGGAGGGTCACAATTCATAAGACACTTGACCAAGAGCATATTGTTCAAGTCCACTGTACACAATAAAAGTTTTTGTTCTGCACGAACAACAGAGTCTGTGTCTAATTGCCACAGGTAAACCTTAATCTGCTTTGCCCTCCTCAACCTGAATGAGGACCTCTGGATAGGATTTAAAAAGGGCATAGAGAGTTTTTACCAGTATTCCATAGTTGTATATCCATATGCAACACCACCTTGTCATCCCTAGGAAAGTCCGGAGCGCCTTTGCTGCTTGAGGTTCCACAGTCTGGCAAATCGCTTCCTTCCTTGTTGTTCTCTAGGGTTTGGAATCCAGCAGCAATTTCGTAACCCAAGGTTACTTGTGGCCACGCCATCTGGGCTTTCTGTGGAGAAACTCAATAGCCATCAAGTCCGAGAAAGTTTAGTA